>NW_021319083.1:29441861-29482888 GCF_001605985.2 Dendrobium catenatum
TGAGATTCCAAATACCAGTTGACCGAACCACTATAAATTTTTGTGTTCTTATTTCTTGCTTCCGCATTTTTAATTCCGCATTTATTTTTGTGGTGTGATTTTGGTTTATGCGATTTTTATTCTTTGTGAAAGGAAATTTTAAAATACCAATTCACCCCCCCTCTTGGTTAGCTTGGGCCAGTTCTATAGGGCTTAACATCCCTAACAAACTTTCAAAAGGGATTTAAATTAGAATTTAAATATTAATGTATTAAAGTTTGATTTAAATGTATTTTAATTATTAAGTGATTCACTACCATTGTTTCATATCGAGACCGTGAAGTTTATTTCAACTTCCTTGGGGCTAAGCTAATAGCCTCGTAGGCCTAAGTTATCTAATAGCGATTGGGGTTGATTAAATTAATTTAAGTTAGTTAAGATTAAAGGTGAATTAATATTAAAAAGATTAGTTACTGATTTTAAAGGGTTGGTTAAGTATTTTATTGATCAAGTTAGAAAATTCTGGAATAATAAAAAATTAACGCAATTTTGAATTATTTTAATGTGTTAATTAAGGAGTTAAAAGTTGACTTCTAAAATTAAAGTTAATATTAAATGTTTTAGATTTCTAATAAATATTATACCTTAATACGAGTTGTTAGTCTATTAGCACGCTCAATTCAGAGCTTTCTATGAAAAGTTATGAATTTTAGAAGTTTTGACCTAATTTTGACCAAACTATTTACTTTTTTTACTTGGACTAGATTTTGGAGGTTTGACATTTTTAGAAAATACTAGGTTTTAATTAGAGTCATTAGCCTTTAAGTTTGACTGATTTGGAATTTTCTATAATTAGTTATGAATTTTAGAAATTTGGTATTTAATGGATTTTTTAATTGTCTTAATTAAAGGCCCTTTTAATGATTTGAACCCAAACAAGTCCCAAAGTCCTTGAAATCAACTCCAAAGATCAAAAATGATCTAAGGAAAGATCAACAAGTGTTTAAGAAATTTTTTGATTTTTAATGATTTTTAATTAATTAAATATTAATTTTCACTTAAAATTAAATTAAGGTTGAATTTAAAGCCAAATTAAAGTGGTTCAAAATTTCACTTATTAAGGATTAGATTGTGGTCAATTTAGAGATACTTTATGCTTTTTTTGGAGTTAAACTTGATTTTTTAGAATTTTATAAGACTAGAAGGTTAATTAAGGGGTTAATCCTAAGTAAATTAATTAGGAGGCCTAATGCTCTCTAAAATCAGTGAGATAATTTCTATAGAGGGGTGATGTTACTAAGTTTGTTTGTTCAAAATCTCAAGTCAAGGGAACTTGCACCCTAATTATGACAAATTTCTAAGTTGTCTACCCAAATCCTTAATTTTTTTTGTCCTTAAGGGTGTCACTAAGTTATATAGAATTGAATCAAGATTGCTAACCATTATACATTACATGTGCAAACACACAAACATTGCACTCAAGTCCATAAATCTAGGAGTTCCTAGGCTAAGTTGTGTGTGTAACCTACACATGTAAATACTAAAAAGAAACAAAAACAACATGTGGTAAAACCAAAGACTAAATGAGCGAACAAAATACTTTTGTTCACTAATCATTCCCCATTGATTCTATCCAAATATCTCAACCTATGTTTAAAATTCCTTAAGGTCTCTCAATCTTAGAGTTTACATACATATAATTTCAAAAATAGGTTTCAAAATATCCATGTGTATTTCTAAATCCCATATATAAGGGTATAGGTTTTAAAATAACATAATTTGAAATATTACTCAAGGCTAAGAGTTTAGCTTGAGAGATCCTTTGATTTCCTAAACTTTTTTTTGAAAATAAATAAAATTTAACTTCGAAAAATGATTAATATACTATTTCATGAAGTACTAGTTAAATACTAAAAAGTATTTGAATGATATAAATTATCTAAAATAAATTAATACTTAAATCTTAAATTTAATTTCCAATAAAACTATCTTAAAGATTTTAAAATTATGGTATATTAAATATAATTTTGTATTTATTTGAAATTAGTTTAGATTTTAAAAAATTTAAGGTTAATTAGACTACTTGAATTAATTTAGATAGTAGATATATAAAATATCTCCTGAATAAAATTAAATTATAGTTTATATACTTTCTAAAATTTTTTAGCAATTTAAAATAGTATTATTAAACTTTAAAGCTATTTAAAGTTAAATTTAATGGATATTTAAAATAATTTAGTTCATGTATATATATTCAACAATTTGAATTAATTATAATTTAAATTAGAGTATTAGTATTTCTAAATATATTAATATATATATTTTTTTAATTTTAAAATAATATTTTATTTTTTATAATTTTTATAATTAAAAAACACTTAAAATAGTTTTAAAGTTAATTTAAAAAATAAAAAGCTAAGTGGCATCAAAATTGATAGAGGACACGCAGCTCCATTTGAGGCATCAGATCTGTTCTGTGGTAAAAGAGGGTGATGTGGCGCGATCCTGACCGAAAGTTCGAAACCGCATTAATGGCCTAGTATTTATGACCAATCATTATACTGAGGTAATGATTGGTCATTAATGGACAGACACGACATTGCGACTATGTGGTTTACTTATTCGTGTCAGCAATGCCATGTGGCTGTAGGATCTCCCATGGTTTGACCTAGTGGTGGAGATAAATTCCTGTAGTTTGATCTCGATTGAACGAGATCAAACAATGGATATCCCATCTTTGCTATTTAGAACAAAGGGACCAGATCAAACTGGATAGAGATCTCAGTGTACCACGGGATACACGGTTCAAACAGGGCACGATGTGATGAGATATCGATCATTGATTATAGGATCAATGGCTGACATTTCATACACCTGGGCTATGCTACAAAAATGACCTTGAAAATAATTTTCTCCTCATTCTCTCGATCGGGTGCACCAAAATATATGAAATTTTAAACCCAAGTTAAGAGCATGAATAGAAATGATGGGGGTACATTTATACGACCTGAAACATGCTTAATACAAAACTAAATAGATCTCACTACTATGACCTAAATCTAAAGTTTTTGTGGGATTATATTATTGAATCTTCAATATCTTTATACGATTGAGCTTGTAGCCTGTCCTCGTATAAATGTCTAAAAGGAATCCATGCTCGAAAACACCTTAATTGACTATTATGAGGTTGGGACGAAGTAGGTTGTTCATTCACTGGAAAGTTCACCGTCGGTGACATGCATCCACTTGGGTTTTGTAGTAGGAATGTAGAGGAAGGCTCAGAGACTCAAAATGAAATAAAAGCTAGGGCTGGAAGGCTGGAGGAAGTGAGACAATATGTAAATTGGAATTATGCTAAAAAATGTGCTTTTGCCCTATTCAAATCTCCTAAATCAAATAGGATGGCCCTGATGCTTCAGAGGCCTCCCCCAGATGCCCAAAATGTGTCTCAGGCCATTGGAAGGTTGCCCCAAAGGCTGGAGCGGCCTTGCTCCCATTGGGTGGACTATGGGTGAGTGGGGGGAGAATTTCCATTTAAGGCTAAAATAAGGGCTGAGCTGGGTTGGAAGAACTCTAAATGAGCTTTATGGTGTAAATAGATCATCTTATAGTAGCCTAAGTAAGGAGGAAATGGCTTATCATGTGATAATGACCCTTTGGAAGGATTTTATGCTTTGAGTTGACTATGTTGACTAGTCAAAGGGTCAAAGGGAGGCTAAAGTGGAAGGGAGGGATGAGAGCAGCAGGTTGGATGAATCCCAGACCCAAAGCCAAGTTATTTAGGGTCAAAGAGAGGGTTTGACCACCCCAAAGATGGGTTTAAAGGCCTTATTGACTTGGTTTGACTAGTCAATAAGGTCAAAGCTGGTGATGTGGCAGCTAGAGGATGTAGAGGGATGTTTGAGCTGATTTGGGCAAGGGTAAAGGGTCAAAGTAAGGATAGAAAGAGTGGGAGTAAATGCTATAGAGGTTTTGACCTAAGATTGAGAGTTGACTTGGTCAACTCAAGTTGGGTTGGGTTGACCAAGTATTTAGTCATGCCTGAGCCATATCTAGGAGTTAAATTGAATGGGTTAAAGGGGTTGGAGAGCTCAAATGGGTTAGTATCACCCATTCAGGCCCCTTAAGGGTTAATGGGTTAACCTTGGTTGACTTGGTCAACCAAGGTGACTCAAGACATGGTTTTGGGTCAAATGAGTTTTTTTTTTTTTTATGTTTGGTGTCTAATGGATGTGGCTTCAAAGTTTGGAAAGGTCATTTGGGTCAAATGAACCTTTTTTTAGCTCTTAATGAGTAATTAATTCAACCTAGGTTGACTTGGTCAACCAGGTTGACCCAAGGTCAAAGATTGGGATCAACAAGTTTAAAATGATATTTTAAATGTGTTGGAAGAGGTTCCAAGGCATGGGGAGGCTATTTCAGTCAAAATGACAGTTTGACCCTTAAGGGGACTTAGATCAAACCAGGTTGACCCAGGGTTTGAAATTGGGTTTAGTAGGTCCAAAAAAGTGTTTGAAAATAATTGGAGGAGGTTTCAAGGGTTGATGAGGTCAAGTCAAATTGAATTTTGGTCAAAAGTCCAAAAATCCCCTTAAAGGACATTTTGGCCATTTTAGCTTCATGTCTCTTTTGGGTCAAATTGAATATAAAAAAATGTAGATTAATGATTAACAAGTCAATATCAAAGGCTTGGAAGGGATCATAAGGGTTTGAGGGGACTACAAGGTCAGATTCCAATGGGTGATAGGTCTAGTGGCATGGGTGGTAAATATCTGAAGGTTTTATAGCCTTTGGAACTGAGTTTAGTTTTTGAGGTTAGAGACATCAGATTGAGCTCAAACTTTGGAGGGTTGACCATAGAGATATGACTTATCAATATACAATTGATAGGCTTTGAATCAGTGGTCATTTGGTTGGGTTTTGAAGTGTTTAAACAAACATTTGGAAAGGCTTTCAGGGCATAAACCCTTAGCCTTAGATTTTGGATTTAACTGGTATAAGATCTAAATTAACCTTAGGGTCTGGGGACTAGAAAGATCCTAAGATCTAGAGCCTAGAAAGAATCTAAGGTCTAGGAAGTCCTAGGGTCTAGAGTACAGGAGAGACCATAATGACGTCATACAAAAATGAGGTTAACAGTCATTTGTTAACATAAGACTGAAGGGCAGTATAAGTGGTTGATCCTAAATCTCGGAAAAAATTCATAAAGAATTTTAGGATTAAAAATTAAAAGGGAAGTCAAGTATGGGGATGAAGGTGAGGAAGTTGAGAGCAAACAAATTAAGGATATGATAAGTGAGCGTACGAGGTTTGACAGTCTTGAACAGTGTGATCCTGACAGTCTTGTAGCAAAGGTATATGGCTTGATTAGTTGCCTCAGTGAATTGAGTGCTTGTCACCTGCCATTGAATAAATGAGGGAGAGGAAGGAAGGATTATCAAGAATTGAAGAGGGAAGGTGTAAAGAAAATGGTTTAAAATAGTTATTTATAAAGAATAGGCCATATCGTCCAGGATGATTGTAGAATTGTTCAGGATAATCAGGCAAAATGATGATGTCCAGGATGATTGGTCAAAAAAGTAGTTATATCATCTAGGAAGATCAAACATTGTTCGAGACAATTAGACATAGGAGATTGTCCATAGGAGTCATGTCGGATGACCATTAAAAAAGTATATCATCCAGGATGATTAGGCGGATCATCTAGGAGGTCAATAATAATGGATCATACCGGCCGAATTTAAAATGTATAATGTCTTTGGCCACGTGGATCATCTAGGACGAAGAAGTGGATTGTCTAGGACAATCACAAATAATTAAAACAAAATTTAATCGGATCATCCAAGACGATGTGGATCGTCCGGGACAATAACTAATAATTGAGTAGGATTTGAGCATAATGTTTAGGATGATAAGGATAGTCCAGGATGATCTCAAATAGTTGATTCAGTCGTAGATGGAAGATGAAGGGTGGTGTGATGTTATCGTCTGGGATAAAAAGGAATATTATCCAAGATGATGTGATAAAAAATTAATGATTTTTTGGATGGATGTAGTTGATCGTAAAAGGCCCTAAAATAAAAATAAAACAACAAAAAAGACTAAAAAAATGAGAAAAAGGAATAAAAAAACATTTTTTTTATCAAAGCATGAATATGATAAATTTTTCATGTGATTTAGGGATGTCAAACATTGTCTACAAACTTTCAAAAATAAAAATATGGCATAAAATATCATTTCACTAGTGACCAAAAAAAATTGAAAGAAAAAAACTAAAACATCATAAATGAAAATAGGAAAAACAATAACAAATAAAAAAAACTAAAATTAAAAATAAAAGAAAAGTTAGAAATAAAAGAAAGAATAGAAAATAACAATAAAAGAAAAGATAAAAAAATATAAAATTTAAAATTCAGTAAACATCAAGTTCATGCATTTATGTCAATCACACCCAATCTGATCTTTCAGATGCTGAATGTGTCAAAGGCCAGTGGTTTAGTAAAGATGTTAGCTAGTTGATTCTTAGTTTCTACATGGTGTAGCTCAATGTCTACTTTGGTAACATAGTCTCTAATAATATGATGCCTTATATCAATGTGTTTGGTTCTTGAATGTTGGATAGGATTCTTAGAGATGCAGATGGCACTTATGTTGTCACAAAAGATTGAAGTTATGCCTAAAGGTAGTCCTAAATCCAAAATTTATTACTTCAACCAAAGGACTTGGGCCACACAGCTTTCTAAGGCAATATACTCAGCTTCAATAGTAGAAAGTGCAATAGAGTTTTGTTTCCTATCACTAGGAGACAAAACATTATCCTATAAATTGGTAAGTTCTAAAAGTGCTCTTTCTATCCACCCTATACCTTGCAAAATAAGAATCATAATATACAATAATCTCAAAAGAAGTGTTGTTCTTAGGATATCAGGACAATCATAAAATCAAATCTTTTTTAAAGATCATTTTTTCTAAAAATGAAAATTTTATCTCCTTTTTTCTTGATTTTTTAAGTGAGTTATGGTTGACTTCTCTAAAAATAGTCAAAGGTAGAAAACTCATGATTTTATCTTTCTATCTTTTTCTTAAAGAGTCTATTTTACTTTTGATTTAAAATCTTCATTAAATTATAAATTGGATTTTGAAATTGAACTTTTTCATCTCCCTATATTTTTTTTATCGCATAAAAATATTTTGCAAGTTGTTGAATCCACCTCATAATTTTCTTAATAAAGTAGTTCATTTTGTCAATAAAATGGGTTTGCTTTAGCTTTTATAATTTTATAGAGGTGGCATTTTTTATTGAAAAAAAGTGGCCAATGATGCCAAATCAAAAGATGCGCAATGATGCCAAATTGAGAAAGATACATAAAGTGAATAAAAAAATAAAAGATATGCAAAGTGCGCCAAATATTGATAATAGGCATAAAATGTGCTCATAAAAATGTAAGCATACCTTTCTTGTACTTCTTAGGTCTTAAGAAAATCCTTTTACTATTGATATCTTTGATACTTGAGTTTGAAAATCATGATTTTTGATTCACCAATTTTTTGCATTAATCTTCAATTAGATATATTTCATGAAAGGATTTTTGAAAAGATTAATGTTTCTTTTTTTAATTTGTTCCTTGATTTAGATATTATATTAAAAAAATTTTAGCCTTTAAAAGAACTTGATCTTGGATTAACAATTTCTGAATTTCTAACCTTTCTAGGTTATGCATTGTCAATACATTCCTCACTAAATTTTTGAATAAAATTAAGAGGTAACTTTCTCATTTCAAGAAAATTTGAATTTTCAAATTGATTCTTCTAAAAACATCTTCTTCACCAAATCAAAGATCATTTGATGTTTTATTAGTCAATTTTTTTACTTTTACTTTTTCTATTATTTTTTATATTTATGTATCTTGTTTTATTTATTTTATTTTTAAATAAAACTTAAAAAAAGGAAAGTTTTGTTTTCCCCTATTTTTAAACTTTTATCTTAGTGAGGGAGAGTTTATGAGAAAATACTTTTAGTTTACAACTTCAACCTATAATATTTGCCATCATTAAAAAAAAAAGGAGATTGTTGCAACTCAAGCTTATGAGTTTATATTTTTGTTGATAACAAATATTGTGGCCATCTAGTGTCTACCTATATTTGTAATATATTTTTGTTTGTATGGTTACTAACTTTTCAGGATTATGGTGCACCATTCAAGACTCAAGATTTGGGTTATCAAGTTTGATTTATAATTTTCATTGCTGTATTTTTTTTATTTCTTGAATCATATCCTGTAAGTGTGTTTTCTTACTTGTAACCATGCACACACACACTTGGGAAAATTTTTATATATTGTAGAGTTTTCTATTTTTGATCACATCATCCAGTATTATCCAAAAATCATCCAGGATGATCAGTTAAAAACAAAAATCCTAATTAGGGCATCCTGGTTAAGACAACTGTAATTAAGCACATTACCCTGGATGATATTTGTATCGGCCGGGATGATAGGCCCGAATTAGAAAGAATCTACCGCTAGATCTATTTAGGTATCTTTTATTTTTGGACATTATCTAGGACATCATCCTGGATAATGTAATATAACTATGCCTAAATTAATTTGGTAATTAAGGAATGCAATTAAGGTTTGATTTCTTGATCATATCATCTTGGACAAGCGTAGGATTATCTCGGATGATCTGTTAATAAACCTTAGTGCTTCCTGGAAAATTTATAATCAATCTGGCTCCATTTAGGACGATGCTCTGGATGCTATGTGCCTTTTTGTACTAATCGACCTGGACGATCATGAGATCATCCCGAACGATCAGTTTACTTTTTCATCATCTAGACATGCATTTAGGGCATTGTTATGGACTACTCCTTGATTTGTACTGATTGTACATGATGATATTTTATATCATCCTGGATGATAATGTCAGTTTATTGCCTTCAAGAGTAAATTTGGAGTTATTCTATTTAAGTATTATCAAAGAATTTGAAAGTGTCTTTGGTAGCCATTAAAGCTTCATTCTTCTGGAGGAAACTTGAAGAGAAAACTTGAAAGGGAGAGATGAAAGGGTGGAGTTTGAGAGAGGGAGAAGATTATTGGAGGGGGTTCCACATGGTTGCTTTAGTTAGCTTGCACCTTAGTACCAACGGATTCAAGGTTTGTCTTGAGGGAAGTTTTGGGAAGAAGAAGATCTTTTTGGTGTCAAATGACCCAGCTACTCCGCCGCACCGGGGAAGGTGGAAGTGATTTTATAAGGGATTCTCCACCTAGTTGTGAGGGCTAAAGGAGAAACACTAAAGGTTTAGTGTAATACTCTGAGGGTGTCTCTGAGGAGTTGATGTAGGTCAGGTTGGACTGAACCATTATAAACTAGTGTATTCTTACTTATTATTTTCCACACTTTATTTTTTCTGCTATTAACTTCTTGGGTGAAATCTCTGATTAATATTTTTATTATTGATTTAATTCATTTTTACTACAAGTGTTAAAAAGATCATTCTTTTAGTTAAAGAAGTTTTAAATATTCAATTAACCCCCCTCTTGGTTAGCCTTAGGACTAGTTCATAAGAGCTTAACATCCCTGTCAAACTTTCAAAGTGTGTCTAGGTTCTACCTTTTTCTCCAGATTTTTAATTTCTACTCCTTGGGTAATCTCACTTACTCCATAAGTGTTTTTAGGCTCTACCCTTTTCTCCAAATTTTCAACTCCATGAGTAATCTCTCCATCTTCATCTTTTTCCTGAACTCTAGACTTCTTAGGATTAAATTCATTAAACACTATATGAATCTCCTTCACTACTAATGTAATTTTGTTAAGCACCTTAAAGGATTTTCTAACACTTGAATATCTTATGAATACCTCTCATTAGATTTTGTGTCAAATTTTCCTAAGGTTGACTTCCCATTGTTAAGAATGAAAACCTTACAACCAAAGACATAGAGGTGAGAAATGTTTGGTGTCCTACCCTTAATGATCTCATAGCGTGTCTTGTTTAATTTGGATCTAACATTCACTCTATTAAATATGTAATAAGTTGTGTTTATCACTTCAGCCCAAAAGCATTTTGGAAGTGAATACCCAGCAATCATGGCTCTAGTGGCTTCAACTAAGGTCACGTTCTTCCTTTCAACTACATAATAAGTTGTGTTTATCACTTCTCAGCAATCATGGCCCTAAGAGCTAAGAAGTTGTGAATAATCCCTTTATCCTCACAAAAGTCCCCAAATCACTCATTTTCAAAATCTCCAGCATGGTCACTATGGATGGTCAAGATCTCACAACCTAACTTTTTCATAATATAATTAGGGAAGGTTCTAAACTCATAAAAAAACTCACTCTTATGTGACATAAATTTAATCCAAGTGAATCTTGAGTAGTCATCAAAAATCACAAATCCATATTCTTTTTCCACTAAGCTGGTAGTGTTAATGGGTTCAAACAAATCCATGTGAAGGACTTATAAAGGTCTAGAGGTGCTAATGTCCTAAATAGAATGGAAAGAGGATTGAACTTGCTTCCCTAGTTGACATGCACACACAGGTGGTCTTTAGTGAACATAAGCTTGGGGGCACCTCGAACTAGGTCCGTTTGGGTTACTCTCTTAATGGTTTTCATTCTGGCATTGCATAACCTCATGTGCCACAACTAAGTCTCATCAGCAATAGATTTTAAGCAAAATAAAGTAGCATATTTAATGTTATTTAAGTCAAGCATGTAAATATTGTAAATCCTCTTTCCCTACAAAATAATGTTATTATTCAAGTTAATGATGCATGTGCTTGCCAAAATTTTTATAATAAAGCCCTTGTCACAAAGCTGACTGATGTTAAGCAAATTATGTTTCAAGTCATCTACAAGCAAAACATTTTTAATCAAATAGTTCTTAGAGTTTTCGATTATACATGTGACCACCACTTTCCTAGTGTTATTGTCTCCAAGAATGACCTTACCTCCAGCCTATGCCTCCAGTAAAACAAATTGATTGGCATCTGCAGTCATGTGTTTGAGCATTCACTATCTAGGTACCACATGCTCTCTTGAGATGTTTTATGAGAGCACTCCTATAAAATCATCAAATGTTAGATTTAGGAACTCAAAAAAGTTTGGGTCCCTTCTTATGGAAAGAAGAATACAATACATGTGTGTTATACTATGAATCATGTAATTTGCGTCTCCACACCTAATGTGTACAATGATGAATAGTGCAAGTATGTGAAATGTGTCGTAGCATGCCACATAAAAAATATCTAACACCAAGAAAAGCTTTTATTAATCTACTTGAGTGGTGATTCTTCTCTCAAAGTTGTGTGATGCATGCAATGATGGTTTATCATTTTCCAATGCTATGAGTCACGCTTTTAATGCTTTATTTTCATATTCGTAAGCTGTCACTTCCACTTTTAGCAGATATTCATTATTATCTATCTCCCATGCAAGTTCCTCTAATTTCATAAACTCTTTTTCTAACTCAATATGCAATGACTTCAAGGTATCTTATGCATTAGAAAAATTCAATATGCTTCTTATTTAATGCATCAAACTCATCAAGTAATGGCATGTGTCTGTTATCAAGTGTGGAGTGATCTTTAAATAAAACTTCATGCTCTTTTGGCAAATTTAAAAATTCTAATTTCATACTATGGATGTTGTCTGTACGAATCCAACTTCGTATAGTATGAATAATTTAAAAGAAATTTTCCATGGTATGATTTAATTAACTTAGTTCTACAGGAACTATTATGTCAAATAGTCTAGTATAATTCATGAATTATATAATATGATTAGTTTTAAAAATAATGGTTTTGACCCACTCTCCTAGTGTGTATATTCATGGTTACTTAATTACAATCACACTCTCTCAGTCTCAAGAAAAAAAAAATTATAGATTTTAATTATAAGAAACCCTAATCTAATCTATCTTGAAGTCGTTGGTAGTCCAGAGTATGATTTCCCTGAAATGTTAATACAAACAACAACACAAAAAAAATTATCCAATATATGTTAGGAGAAATTGTAACCAACACAATAATATTTTGGCTTCATAAAAAACTTACATGATATAAAAATATAGTTTTGAAAACTAAGTTACAACATTCCACCCCTTTTTGATGATAACAAAACTATTATTATTTGAGTAACACTAAAGCAATTTTTCTACTAAGGGATTTCAATGAAAATCAAAAGCATAACAAAAAAAACTCCAGAAACAAACATAAACAAAAATAACTAAATACACATATTTTAGAAATTAAATAATAACTAATAAATACCACATCAAAACACATATCAAACAATACACATACATCAAACACATATCAAATAATAACAAATAACTTCCCGTTTTGACAACAACAAAAATAGAAGTACCTCCTGAAAAGATAAGTTTCTATAGATAAATAAAAAAAGTTGATGAAGAAGAAGATTTTAAAATAATTGCAAATACCACTTTAATTTTCTAATGCTAAAACGAAAAACTCAAATTTTAAATCAAAGAAGAACTAAGATAAGAAAACTCAACCATGTTCATTGTTCGTTCTAGACATTTCAAATAAAAATAATTATTGCACAAATGATGAAATAAAGATTAATTATTTTCTAATTCAATAGTGAATTTATATGGATTTGTATAAGAGATAGAGTGATAAAGGAAAGAATATTATGAATTTTTTATTTGGCAATAATACGCATCTTTTCATTTTTTTTTTGAGACACGCTTTGTGCATCTTTTCAGTTTGGACTAATTTTGTGCCTCCTTTTACTTTGGCTAATATTATGAATCTTTTTAAGTTTGACATATTTTGTGAAACTTATTACATTTTTTATCTTTCAAGTATCAATAAATCTTTAAACAAAAACTAATAATTAACAAAAATAAACACATTGAAGAAGAAATAAAATAAAAATAAGACGTCTATTTTGCAATAATTATAGCTAAATAATACTTGTCTATAAGAACATGTAACTGATTTTTTAATATACATTAAGTCATAATTTAATTAAAAATTTTGAGAGATTAAATTTTTTAAGAAAAGTAATTTATAGAGCAAAGTAGTTCATACTTTTTTCTAGAGATCAACTACAAATTAAAAACATAAACATTTTAAGAAGAGTAATATTAATACATGATAAGACATCATTCCATCTTTCCATTTAATAAAATAAACACATACAAACACATCTATCCATTTAAAACAATATCATCTTATAAATAAAATAACAATAACATGAAGAAACCAACACATGAAATCACAAGAAAATATCTCAACAATAAATATAAAATCTCAATAACAAGTACAATACAGAAGTAACAACTAAAAACCATAGGGGCCTTAGTTTGGAGGTGGTTCAAGACTGAACATCATAAAGTAACTACTGATCGTAGCTACATTAGTGTTGATTGACTCCAATTGCCCTCGGATCCACCCCACATTTTTGTTGTTCCTCACATCCTTTGGATTTAGATTATTCTCAATTTGATCAAAATATTGATCAAAATGAGATTCTAATATGTCAAAATATTGGACCATTTCTTGATAGAAATTTTGATCGGGTCAAGGTGCAGGTGTAGGTGCTGGAGCAGGGCTCCTTGTTCTCCCTTGGATTCTTCTCCATCTGAAATTTGATCCCTATTAAATTGTGTATGAAACGAGGCATCAGTAAAATAAATAGAATGTTGATTAAGGGGATCGTGATGGATCAGGTTGTACTTTTTCTCTAAAATGTAGGAAACTAAGTGTCCTAAGGCCACATTTTTCTTCCTCTTATTGTGAGGAAGTCCAATATTAAAATGTTTATAAATATAGTTCAGGATTAGTTGGGCTTCATTAATAGAATTTTTGGTCATTATCAAGTATGTGATAATAGACAAAAGAGGACTAAAAATGATATAATCACCAGCTTTGGGAATAATCTAAGTTCTCAAAACATGCTGGATGATTCTAGCATTCTGGTTAAGAGTATACACATGAGAAAGATGGCTTACTTGTGAAACACATCTAAGAGTCTGGTTTATTTTTAACTAATCATAATATGCTCTAGAGGTCAAGGTGTGTGCTCTAACCCCTGGAGTCCTATGGTGAAGAAAGTTGCATAAATCTTCCTTAGATATTTCAACATGCTGCTTAAAGACATAAGAGGTGTTCCTAGTATGATTTTGGTTCACTTTCATGTTCGCATGAAAAGTTTGAAAAGTTTCTTTATGATATGTGTATATCAAGGTGAGGATAAAAGAAAATTGTATTGAGATAAAAAGGGGCGTGATAGAGAAGTTTATGTCACTTTGAATAAGGAGTCGAAATGGGGTAATCTTGGCTACAATGAAACAATCGAAAGCATCCTTATTTTCTTTAGAAAAGAAGTTCTCATCTCTACCAGAGTGAGAGGATGAGCCCATAGAAGTGCAAGGACATTTGCTACTACTTGCCATTCCTAATGCTTGGAATCGAGAAGGTTTGGGATCAAATGAGACCGTGAAGAAAAAAACCATCCATGACCTTTCAATTTAAAGAAAAATGACCTATCATACTATATGAAATTTTGATCTTACGTAAAATTTTGAAATTGTATGGGACAAAAAAATTTTATACAAACGAATAAAAATGGCCAAAAATGAAATGATTTTTGAAAAATACCACTCCCTAGGAATCATTTCGTAAAGAATTTTTGACCATACAATCGTATAGACAAACACCTTTTCATCTGGGACAATCCAAATATTAAAGATCATTTCATGACCATTAGGTTTATCCAAATGAGAAATTGATAATAGGACCGTACAGGTGAAAGTGGATTTCGTATGTACAATCTAACAAAAATAAAATTACATTTAAAAAACTATCCCCAATCAAACAGACAAAAAAATAATGATTGTACATATGATGAAAACATCATACAGTATGATCTGCATTAAAATTTTAGACTTGCATTCTCAACTCATAAAATATCATGTACACGCTACAGAATTCATACAGTACGAAAACATTTTGTATAGTATAAAGAAAATAACTAAAACATGACATGATAAACAAAAAAAAAACTTTTCAAAAACTAATCACTCAAGATCTCATGATATGCTACTACGAAAAACAAAATAAAAAATTCAAAATTAATGAAAGAAAAATAAATAAATAAAAAAGAAACAAAATTACACAAATAAATAAACCCTAAAAAACAACCAAGAAAACAAACAAACACATTAATATATTTTAAATCCAATTTGCATAATTTAAATTTTAAGCATTAAGATCAATCACTCCTAATCTGGTTCTTAAGGTGCTAAACATTTCAAAATCTAGTAATTTTGTGAAAATGTATGTAAGTTGATTCTCAGTAGCAACATGGTGTAATTCAATTTCTCCTTTAGCCATATAAATTCTAATGAACAGATGCCTTATATCAATATGCTTGATTCTAGAATGTTGAATAGGATTATTTGAAATGCATATGAAACTTGTATTATCACAAAAAAATTGGAATAGTGATAATTATAAATCGTAAGTCAATTAGTTATTATTTTAACCAAAAAACCTGTGCCACATAACTCCCTAAGACAATATATTATGCTTCAGAAAAAAAGGGCTGCTGAATTTTGTTTTCTACTAAACTAAGAAACTAAAGAATTTCTTATGAATTTACAAGTTCAAGAAGGACTATCCCAATCAAACCTATATCCTATAAAAATTGAATCAAAATATACAATAATTTCAAAAGAAGATCTATGTTTAGGATACCAAATCTCTAAGTTTTAAGTTCCCAAAAGATATATCAGAATTCTCTCAACAGCAGCCAGATGTGATTCCTTTATATCAACTTGAAATCTAGCAAACAAATAAACACTAAATAAGATATTAGGTCTGCTAATAATCAAGTAAAGTAATGATCCAATTATTTCTCTAAATTTCTTTTAATTAATAGATATTTCCTTAGGGTGCTTATCTAACTACACTGAGGAATTCATTAGTGTACTTACTTATTTATCATTATTCATTTCCTATTTCTTGAGGATGTCCTCAATACACTTCAACTGGCTAAGAAATGTTCCTTCCTCATTTTGTTTTTATACTAAAACTAAGAAAGTAACTCAAGTCTCCCATCAAACTCAATTCAAATTCACTACTAATTATTTTTGAAACATTATCACAGAGACTTTTATTGGTGGATCCAAATAAGATATCATCAACATATATTTGAATAATGAGTATATCATCTCCTATCCTTTTTCAGAAGATAATGCTGTCCACACCTCTTTTTATAAATAATATTTATGATAGGAAAGTGCTTAACCTCTCATACCAAGCCATAGGTGTCTGCTTTAGTCCATATAATTCATTTTTCAATTAAAACATATGATTTAGGAATTTTGAATTTTCAAAATTTGAAGGTTGATCAACATAAATATCTTCTTATATCACCCCATTAAGAATGACACTCTTAACATTCATTTTGATATAATTTAAAACCTTTAAAATATGAAAAGGATAGAAAAAAAACCCTTAACACTTAATGTCTGGCTACAGGTGTTAAAGTTTCTTCAAAATGAATTCCTTATATTTGATTATACCCCTTGGCCATCAATCTTTCTTTGTTTCTAACCACAACACTTAAATTATTTATTTTATTTTTAAAACACCCACTTAGTTATAATAATACTTTGATCTTTAGGACTTTCAATCAATTCCTAAACATCATTTCTAACAAATTAATTGAATTCTACCAGCATGGCCAAAATCTAATTTTCACCCAAAAGTGCTTGATTTATATTAGTGGGTTTAATCATCGATATAAAGGAAGAATTTTTCACTTCTTTTCTAAGTTCATGCCTATTTCTAACACCCTCACTAGGTGTACCTAAAATTAATTCTTTATGGTGACTCTTAGAAAATTTCCATTCTCTTGGCAAAGTATTTTCTACTCCAACATTCTCTTCCAAATTTATCTTTTTAATTCCTTGGGAGAATTTTTTAATATGATATTCTTTTAACCTTGGCTCTTTTGAAATGTCAGATTCATCAAAAACTACATGTGTGGCCTCCCAAACAACCAAAGTTCTCTTTTTAAAAACCCTATAGTATTTGCCAACACTAGAATATTATAGAAAAATTCCTTCATCAGTTTTAAGATCAAATTTTCCGAATGGAGTTTTACTAATATTATGAATAAACACCTTACATCCAAAAATATACAAATGTGAAAGATTAGGTTTTGTCCCCTTAAGAAGTTTATAGGGTATATTATTTAATTTGGATCTAATATTCAATCTTTTCATAACATAATAAGTCGTACTAACTACTTAAGCCTAAAACATTTTAAAAGTAAATATTATGCCAATATGGCTCTAGCAGCTTCTAAAAAAGTTTTGTTCTTTCATTTTACAATCCCATTCAACTGAGGGTTCCTAGGTGCTGAAAAATTATTATCAATTTCTTGTTCTCTATAAAAATTTATAAATTTTTTATTTTCAAACTCTCCTCCATGAACACTTTGAATTGATAAAATCTTACACCCTGGTTTCCTCTTAGTCTAAGTAGAAAAGCTTCTAAATTAATCAAATAATTCACTCTTATTAATTTAGAATTTTATCCAAGTGAATCTTGAAAAATCATCAACTATTATAAACCCAAAAACTTTTCCTCTTAGACTTACAGTGCTAACATGTACAAAAAGCTCCATGGGTAGGACTTCTAATGGTTTCTTAGTTCTAAGAACCTTAATTGAATGAAAGGAGGACTTCACCTATTTTCCTAATTGACATTTATCTCAGAGGTGATCCATAGTGAAGTCTAATTTGAGTATCCCTCTAATAAATTCGTTCTGGGTAATCTTCCAAAGATTTTTCATGCTTATGTAATAAAATCTTCTATGCCATAACCATGATTCATCAATGATTGTTTGGAGATAAAAAGTATTAGAAGATTTAACGAAATTTAAATCAAGCATTTATACATTATTTATCTTATTTTCATGCAACATGTTAATTCTATTTATTCTTATAATGTAGCTTGTGGGAAAAAATTTAACACTATAACCTTTATCATAAAGCTGAATAATACTAAACAAGTTAAGTTTTAAGTCTTAAACAAATAATACAATTTCAATGAAAAAATTATTCTTGTTGCCAATCATATATGTACCTCCCACTTTCTTAGTGTCACTTTGCCTCAATTTTTGAATTTTAGCGATATGAATTATGTTGTGTCTCCAGTCAAATGCTTCAGACATCTGATGTCCAGGTACCAAATGCTCTCATGAAGACTTGTATGAGAGCATTTCTACAAAATGATCAAACATTTGACTTCGGAACCAAAAACAAATTTTGGTTCTCCTCTTTGCAATAATAATTTAGATGCATGTTTGATATGCTATGATTTATGTATCTTATGTCTCCATAGTAGATGTGTTATACTATGAATAATGCAAGTGTGATAGATATCACAAATCATTCCACACAAAAAATATTTAACTCTAGGAAAAGAACTTATCAATCTAAGTGAGTTATATTATCTTTTCCTAGGTTTTGAAGTTTTAAGCTTCTAATCAGGATTAAAAAATTATTCAAGTGTTGGGGGTGTCGTGTTTCCTCAAGAGCTTTTAGTTTCTCTTTAAGATATGAGTTTTTAATTTCTAAAACAATATTGTCAACTCTTAACTCATGTTCTCTTTTGATTGTTTCATTTATTAACACCTTATATTCATTTTCAAGATTAGTATAAGATGTTTTTAATAATTCATGTTTCTTATTCAAATCATCAAATTCATCTAATAATTTTATGTGGTTTCAATTAATAGATACGTGATTATTCCTAATGATTTCATGCTCTTTTTATAAATTAGAATACTGTATGTTCAGTTTGGCATGCAATTTTTTAAGTTTCCTATATTTAGTATAAATTTTCTTAGAAACTTCAAATAACTCATCGTAAGAAAATAACATACCTTGTCTTGATTTGACTGATCAAGTTTTCATCCATTAAACACAAGTTTGTGACTTCCTCCTCTAAATCTATTTTTAAGAAATCTGAAGCTGAGTCAGTCAAGAAAGCTCTCTGTAGTCTTTTCTTACCTTTCTTAAAATTGGTTTTCTCCTCAACTTTCTCCTTTACAGGATTAGTTTTGAGATTAGGGTAGTCATTCTTCATATGTCTAGGCTTCCTACATTCATAATAAATCACATCATTTAAAATATTTGAATTTTTGTGGAACTTACTTTTGTTCCACTATTGATGTCTCTTTTGCTTTCTTCTCAGGAAACTTTTGAATTGCCTCATTATGAGTGAAATATCATCTTCTTCCTCATGTTGTGATTGATAACTTTCCGATTCATCCACTTTCAATGTAATATTTTTCTCCTTCCACTTGTCACCTATATCAATCTGTCATTGTGTCAATACTTGCTCGAAAGCAATCAGTGATCCAAGTAGATTATCAATAGAATAAACTGTTATGTCTTTTGATTCAGTTATGGTAGTTATCTTTGCATCATAACCAGTAGGTAAATAATGAAGTATTTTATTTACTTTCTTATAATTTATTAGTTCCCCACCTAAAGAATATCATAAAGTAACTATCTATGTAAAATGAGTATACATTTTAGTGATTGATTCATTCAGTTTCATGTGAAAAACTTTATAGTCATATAATAGAATGTTCAATCTTGAATGTTTCAATTTATTAGTTCCTTCATACATTATACAAAGTCTATCCCAAATTTCTTTTCCTATTTTATAAGTTAAAACACATATATAATCCACAAATTTAAGTGCACAAAAAAACTATTAAAATATTTAGCATTTAATTAAACTAGTTCTTTTTCCTCTACAATATAATTAGTAAATGGTATTTCAGTCCTAATGCCATTTATAAGTCTAGTTGGTTTAGTGTAGCCTTTCTGTACTAAAATCCACATGAAATAGTCAAGCGATTAAAGAAATGTAGATAGGAGTTTTTAAAATGTGAAAAGAAATGTTATCAAATAGTAGTGATCTAGTGATTGAATATCCTCAAGGTGTCTTACAGTTTTCAAAAGTATCCATGATCATTTTTAAAAGGTTTTCTAAACCTTAATTTTTGAATATAGGCTCTAATACCAGTTGACATTTTAAATAGATTGTTATACCTAATATAATTATCCCAAGGCTAACCAAGAGTGGGTGAATTGGTTATTTGAAAATTTCTTAGTAATTTAGATAATTGATTTAGAAATTTTGCACAATAATTAAAATTTCTCAAAAATATTTTTCAACAACAAAAATTAATCATGCAAAAAATAAAAAGAAGTAAAAAAGTAAAGATAAAAGAACATCAAATTTTATAGTAGTTTAATCCAACTAGACCTACATCCACTTCCTAAAGACTCCTTCTTCAGGTATTGCACTATACCAAAGTGACTCTCTTTCTGATCCCAAGAAAAGGCAAAGAAGCCCTTACAATAACCTCTATTCCACAAATCTTGGTGTGGTAGAGTACCATCATCCTTTCTCAGCCTCCTAATGATGGTAGAGTATTGAGGTCCTTTCTCACTCTTTGGTGACGGCAGAGTACCAGCATTCTTTCTCACTCTCTTAGTGATGATAGATTACTAGCATCATTTCTTATCCTTTGGGTGATGGCAGAGTGCCAACATCCTTTATCACCTTACTATTGATGGAAAAGTACCAAATCTTCTCCAAATATCTTCTCTCAAGCATCTTCAAAGAAGTAGGGCAGAGATTTGAAGAATGTATAAAGAGATTCTCACCTTTGGGCAACCATGTGAACCCTTCATAATTTCCACTTATGAGATATCATAATACTCACTCCCAAACACTCTCCCAAAACACTCTCACTATCACTCCTAAGAGAAAATTATTATGTATCTGATTTCAGGGAATATAATTTTGATGATAGCAAACATTTTTATTTCCCTATGATTGCCTTGCCTACTAACATTTCAAGTCCATAATATCATTCTATAAATTTAAGCATCTCAAGATTGGTAGATTAGGACTGAGTCAGTTTGTAATATACAACAAATGTCTTTTACCTTATCTTGAGTCTATTGTAACTTTATAGGTCCTGATGCTAAGTAATCTTGCACACACATACTTGGGGGAAAATTTTTTACTGTTTAAAAGTTTTTGTTTTTTTATCATATCATCCGGGATGATCCATAAATTAGAATGGATGATCAATTAAAAATAGAAATCATAATTAGGGTATCCTAGTTAAGGCAGTCATAATTAAGTGAATCATCCAGGATGATATTACCATCAGCTAGGACAATAGGCTCAAATCAGAAAGAATAAACCACTATATCTATTAGGCATCTTTTATTTTTGGACATCATCCAGGACATCGTCCCGGACGATACAGTATAATTATGCCTAAATTAATTTGATAATTAAGAAAAGTAATTAAGATTTAATTTCTCGATCATATTGGCATAGATGATTGTAGGATCGATTGGGATGATCAGTTCACAAACCTTATCTCTTTATGGATGGTCAAAATTGGTCTGACTCTATTCAGGGCGATGCTTTGGATGATATATACTGAATTGAACTAATCATCCAGGATAATTTTGAGATCAATATGGATGATCAAGTTATTTTGTTATCATCCAGAAAACCATTCAGGGTGATGTTCTGGATGATATTTGACATATTGTACTAATCGGCCCGGATGCTCATGAGATCATAGATGTGTTGGGATCCATGACCTCTACTTTGAGATTTTGATGATGACAAATAATATCTATTTATTGAATATCATTTAATTTATGCTATTACCTGTGGTACTAACATTTCAGGAAGATTACAAATTACTCTGGACAACATGAAGACTCAAGACTGGGTAAAGTAGGAGTGTGAGTCTGAAACAATGTAATTTTCTATTTATTTTATTTATCTTTTCTTGAGTCTGGCCACAAACTATACATAAGTCTGAGCAACCATGCACAACATAGGGGGAGAGAGTTTTAAAAGTAAAAATGTAGATTTTCCTTCTCTATTGATCGTATTGTATGATTTTATCTCGTACTGTATGATCCTATATTATAAAAATGATTTCTATAAACAAATCGTATTGTATGAACCCTTTCGTACTGGACGATGTGTTACTAATCCAAAACCCTAGCCGTCTAAATAACCTAAGTAAGTTTTTCAGTCATTCATACTATATGAAGAAATTCGTAATATACGTTTTATTTTAAATACTTACTTAAAATTAACCCGTGATTACTATAATAAATCAAGGATTAATCGCTGATTTGTAATCATACGGTACGAACACATTCGTACTAGATGATGAATAGAGACGATTTTTTATCATCTCGGACATTGTCCTGGATGATCTCTTGTATTTGACTCATCATACCGTACGATGTCTATCATACCATACGATGAACAGAGGACGATTTTGGATCTTCCTGAATATCATCCTGTCTGACCCCTTGATTTGCTCTATTCATACGATACGATATTGATCGTACTATATAATGTACAGAGATGATTTAGTATCATCCCAGCTGTCGTCCTGTACGAACAGAAGTGTTTGGACTTGTACCATACGATGTGGTATCGTATTGTATGATTTTATTTGAACTGTTCATAAACCTTCATACTAGGATGAAGCCTATTTATATATATTATATTGTATGATGTGAAATCATTTTATACAATTGTAATGGCTACTTTGAATAATTCAAGGATTTTGGAGCCTATTATATATATCAAATTAGTAATCTTTTTGAGTGAGAAAAAAAGAGGGGAACGTGATTAGAGAGGGAATCCTTGGGAGAGAGCTCTTGAAAAGCTTTTAGGGTTTGAGAGAGGAAGGAGAAGGTGAGCTTGGTGAGGGAGAAGAGGTGTGAGGGAGATCATATGGTTGCTCCATTCTTGCTACATCTTGCTCCTCCTGTGGCTCGGCAAGAACTTGTGGGAGGCTCTCTGAGGGGGAGACTCTTCTACATCTGTGACCTCGAAGGTACTCTACCTTCTCCAGGAAGGAGAAAAATGAGAAGGTACTCTACCATTACCAGGAGGGTAAAAATAGCGCTTGGCACTCTGCCATGTTGGGTTGGTGAAAGTGAGTCTTGTAAGGGCTTCTCCGCCTTGCCGATGGGGGCAAAAGGAGAGCTATAGTTTGTAGTGAAATTCCCGGAGAGGAGGACACCGGAGAGTGGAAGTAGGTTTTCATTTGACTGAACCATTATAAAATTCAAGTGTACTTTTTCCTTATAACTTTTTTTTTTTTTGCTTGCACTTTATTTTCATAATATTTTCTTGGTGAAATTTATGAAACAAAAAAGGGATTTCATTGTTGCACATTTGTGTTCCATTATTTTCCTTCGTAGTAGTTAAAGTTTTCATGTTAAAAATTGAAAAACACGTTTTTAATTATTCGAAGTTTTCAAAAATCCCCCCCCCCCCCCCCTCTTGTCAATTTAGTAATTTTAGTATGATCTAGTCATTTTTCCATCGTCAAGACATCCATCCAGGGTAATGGTCTAAATGATATTCATAGAGTTGAACTAATCGTACAAGACAATATACTATCATCCTAGACGATATTTGACAATTAGTTATTAGTTTGGGCTATTTTGGAGCCCTTGTTTAAAAGATCTCTTGTTTTCTAAAAAGAAGATCTTTTTCTACTGTCCTGACCTGAGAGAGCCAAGGGGAGAGGGAGAGCAAGGGAGAGAGAGAGGATCTTGTGAAGCCGATGTTATGAGGGATTTCAAAAAGGTTGCTCCAAGCAACAATTTGAGTCATCTTTTTTGGTCGTTGTCCCTAGGTCCTTAAGGGTTCTAGAGAGGTCTACTTCAGTAACTGATTGAGGTTCTCTACTAGCTTCAGGAGGAAGCAAAAGGGGTTGGATTCTCTTCCTATTTTAGGAGGAAGTAAAAGGAGTTGGGCTCTCTGCTTGCTTTTCGAGGAAGCAAAAGAAGTTGGTTTCTCTACCTCATCGGGGTTGGTAGAAAGGAGTTTGTGTAGGGGCTTCTATGCTTCGCTATGGGGGAAAAAAGAGAGACATTATGTTTAGTGCAAAACATGGAGGAGAGGCTCCAAGGAGTGGTCATATGTCAAGTTGACCGAACCACTATAAAATATGGTATTTTTTTCTTATTGTACATTCACATTTAATTTCAGCACTTTAATTTCTGTGATGATTGTTTGGTTGTGTTTGTGATATTCTTAGAGAAATTTTTAAATACCAATTCAACCCCCCTATTAGTTAGCCTCGGGACTAGTTTATAAGAGATTAATATCTCTGTTAAACTTTTAAGTGGTATCAGAGCGGGATTCATAAAATCGAGTTTTTAAAAACTTTTGAATTTCAATCCATGGCTAACTTTGGTAATTGTAATACTACAGAATGTTATTCTATTATTCGACCACCTTTATTTGAAAATATTCCTTTTAATTTTTGAAAAACTTGTATGTCTACATTTTTGCAATCAATTAATTATCGCATGTGGATGCATGTTAAGGATGGTTATTCACATCTGTCTCTTAAAACTAATGGCATTAATACCATACTTTCTTTACTGAATAGACTCCTGAATATAGGGATTTAGCTCAACTAAATGTAAAATGCTTGAACTATTTTTTCTTTGCTTTGAAATTGAAAGATTATATGTGTGTTTCAACTTGTTCTACTGGTAAAGAAATTTGGGATAAATTATGTATTACTTATGAAGGAACTAATGAAGTTAAATAATCTAGGTTGAATATTTTATTGCATGACTATGAACCTTTTATTATGAAACATATTGAATTGATTTCTAACATGTATACTAGGTTTACTAAAATTATTACCTCATTGCATTCCTTAGGAAGAGAGCTAACTAACTATAAAAGGGTAAATAAAATTTTGAGATGCTTGCCTTCTTCTTTTGATGCTAAGTTCACTAAAGTTACTGAATCCAAGGATTTGAATACTTATTCTATTGATAACTTACTTGGATCACTCATTGCTTACGAGTAAGGAGTGAACCAAAGATAACTTGATGTAGCAGAGCAAAAAAAGGAGAAATCTATGGCGTTGAAGGCCAACAACACGGACACTGATTCTTTCAATTTTAAAAGTGATGATGTTGCATTGTTCACTAGGAAATTCAAAAGCTTTCTAAGGAAGAATCAAAAGCACCATTAGAAATGGAACAAAGGGTAAGGGTAGTAAAAATTATAAAAGTTATTCTAATGTTATTTGTTTTGAATGCGGGAAGCCTGGACATGTAAAAGTTGATTTTCCTACACTTAAGGATCACCCAAGTAATAATAAGGGTGAGGATAAATCCAAGTTCATAAAGGAAAAAGACAAGAAGAGGTTCTAAAAGGTGTTCTAGGCAGATTCTGCATCGGACTCCTCTAAGATTGAAGCTGAAGAGGAGACAACAAACTTCTACTTGATTGGTGATCATCTTGATCAGCCTGACAAAGAAGTGGTATGTAAAATAAGCTATAAACAATCACTTGAAGTTTGTGATAACATTCATGCATTATATAAGAAACTTAAGAAATTGCATGCTAGTCTGAAATTGGAATTTTTAAATTTAAAAGATGTGATATATAAAACTTTAATATAAAATTTCCAACAAGTATTTCATCATAAAATAAATATTTTCAAGAAAGAAATATATGGTGAAAGCTAAAAGAAGTGCAAGTAAAGATTTAGAGATGGAAAGCAAACTCAAGAACTCAAGAGATGTTACTCGGTTTTGTGTGTTGATGCTTTCAGCCAAAGATTTTAATCTCTTAAATGAAAAGAGCTCTTGAAATAAAATCAAGGCTTCTCCTCTCAAGCTTTAGAATGCAAAGAGGAAAGAAAGAATGGAAGAATTGCTGTAGATTTTCTTGTTTGAGTAGCCCTTCCATGAGGAAAAAGAGAGGTATTTAAAGAGAAAGGGTAAGTACTCTCTCTCTCTCTCTCTCTCTCTCTATATATATATATATATATATATGTATATATAATCATACATTAATGAATGGATGTAAAACAAGTTCATTTAAATAATAAATGTTTTACCATATAAGCTTATTACCCTTAATTTTTCTAATTAGATAATTCTTCATATTTGATAATAATTAAACAATAAAATGGAGGTTATAAAATTTATTTAATAAAGAATTTGTATAGATTTCTATATAAAAAATAATATATAATTAATAAATATTTAGATTGTGAGCAAATTAAATCATGGAAGTAATATTAGTGGACCACTAACATACTCCTACGATAATGTAAAATCCTTCAAGTTGTCTATCATGGTCCATCTTTATCTCAACATTTGATTGAACTTGAGTTGTGCAATGTAAATCCCATAAGTAATTATAATGCTAATCATTACACCTGAACTACTTAGCACTCAAATTAGAGCATTCAAGCATATGTTTGTTATCATCAAAATCTCTAAAATAGCACTCAAATTATTTCCTATTAAATCTATAGGATTTTCATAAAAAATTACATGAATAGATTCTTCAACAATTAATTTTCTCTTATTAAAAACTTTAAAAGATTTTTCAAAAATTGAATATCCTAAGAGTATACCATCAGACTTACTATCAAATTTACCAAAAGGATCCTTATCATTATTTAAAATAAAACACTTACATCCAAAAACATGTAAACGACTAATCTTAGGTTTCTTTCCAAAAAATATTTCATAAGGTGTATTTTTAAGAACTGGTCTTAAATAAACTCTATTTGTAAAATAACATGCAGTGTTTATTGCTTTTGCCAAAAAATATTTTGGAAGTTTATATTCATCTAACATTGATCTTGCTAATTCTACAAATGTACGATTCTTTCTTTCAACTACACCATTTTGTTGAGGAGTCCTAGGAGCTGAAAAATTATGTCTAATTCTATTTTCATCATAATAATTTTCAAATGATTTATTTTAAAATTCTCCACCGTGATCCGTTTGAATTCTGTGAATCAAATAACCTTATTCTCTTTAAATATACTTAGCAAATTTTCTAAAATCATCAAATGCATTATTTTTATTAGCTCAGAATAATACACAAGTATATCTTGAATAATCATCTACAATAACAAATCCACAACTTTTACCACCTAAGCTAGTTGTGCTAATAGGCTCAAATAACTCCATGTGTAATAATTCTAAAGGTCTATTTATAGAAACTATATTTTTACTCTTGAATGAACTTTTCATATGTTTACCATGAATGCATGCATCATATATATAATCAAAATGAAAATTAATTTTTGGTAAACCAACTACTAAATCAAGTTTATAAATTTTATTTTAAAGTGTGGATATTGGCATGACATAGCCTTCTATGCCATAATCAAGCATCATCATTTGTAGATTTCATACAAAGTAAATTCAAATTAACATCATTTGTATTCTCTAAATCAATTAAATAAATATTTTTATGTCTATTTCCTATAAGCAAAATAGATTCATTATTTCTAATAATGCAATGTGAAGTATAAAAGGAAACATTTAAACATTTATCACATAATTGAATAATTAATATTAAGTTATGTTTTAAACTAGAAACAAATAAGACTTTTTGTAAAGTAATAAAGTTCTTACATATGGATCCAATGCCAATAATCTTTCTCTTTGCATTATCTCCATATGTGACATATCCTTCATCACTTGATTGTAATGTAGAGAATTTTGCTTTATCTCCTGTCATATGTCCTGAACATTAACTTTTGGAACCCAAATATTTTTTTGTCAACATTCCAAATGAGTAGTATGATATCTATTATGTATGGTAGTTGAAGTGCTTATATTTTGGAAACCATACAAAAGATGATTGTTTAGCATTTTGTGATCTACAAGAATAGCAATCAAATGAAATATGTCCTTTTCTACCACAGTAATTGCACCAAATATTAGTGTTTGGATATGGCTTTGAATGATTTCTATGTGATATATAAGAAGAATTTTTATTTGACATTGTACTTGATGGAAATTTATAATAAATATATGATTTCATGCATAAATCTAGTCTTGATTTTAAGAATATTTTCTCTTTTAAGTTTACAAACAAGTAAAGAATGATCTAATAAAGAACAATTTTTATTTTTCAAATCATCACATTCATTTTTTAAATCATGAAAATGCATATTTAAATTTTTATGCTCTTTTTATAAAGAATTATATTTTATTTTTAACTTTTTGTATTCAATGACTAATTCATTAAAAGCATCATCTAATTCTTCATAAGAAATATCATTACATACCTCTTGAGAATCACAATCTGATTCTCCTTCTGCCATAAGGCAAATGTTCACCTCTTCATCTGATGAACATGATTCATCTAAATCTGGGTTAGCCCATAGAGCCTTCTTCTTATTCTTGAAATATTTCTTTTCTTTCTTGTCACTCTTTGTCTCTACATCCATTTCTTTCTTCTTTGAATCAATAAGATCTAGACAATCTCCTCTTATAAGTCCAGGTTTCTTGCAGTGGTAACAAATAATCCCTTCTCCTGCAAGAAATTTCTTAGTATGAAATTTATATTTTTTAGATTTCTTATACCTTTAATTTTTCTTCCTTAGTAAGCTTCCAAGTCTTCTTGAAAGCATAGCCACTTCATCACCATCTTCATTAGAGCTTCATGAACTAGGTTCATCATTGTCATCAATCTGCAAGGCAATAGTTTTTCCTTTCTCTTTCTCTTTCTTTGAAGACCCATCCAATTTATCCCTTTGAGCTATAACCTGTTCATGTGCTATCAAAGAACCCAAAAGCTGATCAAGTGGATAAGTAGATAAATCTTTAGCCTCACTAATTGTAGTTACTTTAGCATCCCATTCTTTGGGAAGGCATATAAGAATCTTATAGACTAAGTCTTGATTCTTATATATTCTTCCAAGAGAATGTAGTGTATTAATTATTTTCATAAATCTTGTATACATATCAGAAATAGATTCAGAATGAGACATATGAAATAATTCATATTCATGAACAAGTCTATTTATTTGAGCATCTCTAACTTCACTAGTACCTTTATAAGTTATAATTAATTTATCCCAAATTTCTTTTGCTGAATTTAACATAGAAATTTTCATGTAATCATCTGGATGAAGTGCACAATGAAAAGTATTACATTAGCATTTAACTCATCAATTTCCCTCTCTAATATAGTTTGTTCATCAAAAGGTTTTTCAATTTTAATTCCATTAATTTCTTTAGTGGGTGTATGATATTGGTGTGTAAGCATGTGCCACATACGTGAGTCTTTCCCTCTTAAAAATACACTAATTCTATTTTTTGAATAATCAAAAGGAACATTATCTAACAATAGAGGATGATGAGTGGATTGTCCTATCCCTTAGGAAAACCTTGTGCCATTGTTGATAAGTGGATCTACTCTAGGATGTTAAGCCAAAATAAAAAGAGCCAAGGCTCTGATACCAATTGTTGGATGACTATGGCACCCCAAGAGGGGGGTGAATTGGGGTTCTTAAAATTTTTATTAAAAGAAGAAAATTAAAAAGATTTTAAAGTAATTATGAAAAGAGTAAGTAGTCACACAATATTTCTAATGAAAAAGATAAAGAAAAATAAATGCAAGAAATGAAAATAAGAGGCACAATATTTTTACGTGGTTCGGTCCAGATTTCAATCCGACCTACGTCCACGCTAGCCAACTCTCGGGCTAGAATTCACTAATCCCAAGTTTACTTTGCAAAACTCACTTCTTTAAACAAACAAATTTCTTTACAACCTAAGTACTCTCCTACACGGGTGAGTATAACCCAGTCTAATTGCAATTAAAACTTCTTTAAGCCAAATGGCTTAGATAATGAAAATGAAAAATATAATTTGATGTAAATAAAATAAACTCAAATAATCTTGCAATAAAATATCCACAATATTTGAGGTAATCTTACAAATTAACTTTAATCACCTCACTACTTGCAAATGGAACATTAAACTTGCTCACTTTAAGATAGATTTCTATTTTGTTTAAAATAAGAATAATTTTTAAAATAAATTATATTCTTGTTGATTTAAATTTTAACTCTTCAAATAAAGTAAAATGAATTAGATTATAGATGTAAATCTATGCCACCTTAAAGAAGTAAAATACAAGCTTTGCTAAACTTTGTGGATTTAAAAGATGTGATATAGAAAACTTTAATATAAAATTTCCAACAAGTATTTCACCATAAAATAAATATTTTTAAGAAAGAAATATATGGTAAAAGCTAAAAGAATAGTAAGTAAAGATTTAGAGATGGAAAGCAAACTCAAGAACTCAAGAGATGATACTCGGTTTTGTGTGTTGATGCTTTCCAACAATGATTTTGATCTTGCAAATGAAAAGAGCTCTTGGAATAAAATCAAGGCTTCACTTTTCAAGATTTAGCATGTAAAGAAGAAAGAAAGAATGGAAGAATTGCTGGAGATTTTCTTGTTTGAGCATCCCTTACATGAGGAAGAAGAGAGGTATTTAAAGAGAAAGGGTAAGTAAAGTCACAATTGAATAAAAATATTATTCTAATATGTTTTCTTTCAACTACTAATATTATATTTCATTAAAATTCATTTATATTAAATATAAATGAGATTTAAATGGCTATAAAATAGCTAGCCACATGGGAATGTAAAAAAGTCTTCATATGCATCCAAAATAGGCCTAACACGGCTAGTTAATTTTCTTAATTAGATAACTCTTCATATTTGATAATAATTAAGCAACAAAATGAAGGTTATTAAATTTATTTAATAAAGAATTTGTATAGATTTCTATATCAAAAATAATATATAATTAATAAATATTTAGATTTAAAGCAAATTAAATCATGCAAGTAATATTAGTTGACCACTAACATACTCCTATGATAATATAAAATCCTTCAAGTTGTCCATCTTCGTCCATCTTTATCTCAACATTTGATTGAACTTGAGTTATGTAATGTAAATCCCATAAGTAATTATAATGCACATCATTACACCTGAAATACTTAGCACACAAATTAGAGCATTATGCATATGTTTGTTATCATCAAAATCTCTAAAATAGGTCATGAGGTAGATAATATCAACAAATCTGACATTTGATCATTTTGTAGGTGTGCTCTCACCATAGGCCTTGTGAGAACATATGGTACTTGGGCAGTGGAGGCTCACAGCACTTAATTACATAATCTTGGTGCTTAATAAATTTTGAGTTGCATTTTTTTTCTGCTCTATTGCTTGTTGTTATTTTCTATTCTTTTTTTTAGTTTTGATTTTTTTTTATTTGTTAGTTTTTTCTATTTGTTAATTTTTTTATAGTTAAAATGATATTTTATGCCTTATTTTTGTTTTTTAAAATTTATAGTCAATGTCTAACATCTCTAAATCAGTCAAAGGGAGAAACGCTATTGATTATTTTCCTCCCTCTAACCTCTTTTAGATGTGTAATTTTCTTTTCTAAATAATAGTCTATCTCAAATTAATAACTAGACTTTACGATTGAGATATTTTCTATCTTGCTATAGTAATATATCATATATATAATGTTCAAAGTCTTTATATTACTTTTAAATTTTTTGAAATCTTGTTGTTATATTTATCATATGAATTTGATTCTATTTTGTGGTTGTTCTTTCTTATATTAGAGAGTGAGTTTTTATTCTCTAATATCTGGAAGATATACTCACAACTGAGAGTATTCAAGAGTTTCTAAAGGTATCTTACTTGCAAAAATGTCAAGGGCATAAAATGAGCTCCAAAAAGAAAAGAAAAATGAAAAGATGCGTAATGATCACCAAAAATTAAAAGATATACAAAGTATATCAAAAATCAAAAGATGTGTAAAGTACACCAATCAATTGACAAGAGGCATAAAATGAGCCCATAAAAGGAAAGCTTTATTCTCTTTCAAAACATTTAAATCTTAGAAGAATTCATGTGTCATTTGATATTTTACAGGCTTGATTTCAAATTTTACTATTGTGACAAATTACTTTGGTATATTATTATATAAGATATTTTTTTGAAACAAAGTTTTGAATGAATCTCCTTTTCTTATCCAATTAGTTTTTCTGAGTTAAGTCTTTTATTTTAAAAAGATAATTTTGCCTTAAGAGAAGTTCGAGCAAGGGCTAACAGGATTAGTTACTCTACCCTTTTTCAGATTTCGATAATGTTAACTCATTGTTCTCACAAAATTTTAATTCAACACATGGATACTTTATCATATTCATGATTTGATAAAAAAACTTTGCTTTCATTTTTCTTTTTCATCTTTTATTCTACTATTTTCCTTTTTGATTTTGCCTCCTCCTTTTTGTGATGTCAAAAGAGGGAGTAGTATTTGAAGTTATTTCATAGTACTATTTTACTTTTATTTGTATTTTATTTATTTTTAATTATTTATCATCATCAAAAAGGGATTTTAGGGAATATAATTTTGATGATAATAAATATTTATGTTTCTCTATGACTGCCTTACCTACTAATATTTCAGGTTCACAAGATCAGACTACAAATTGAATCAGTTCAAGATTAGGTAGATTAGGACTAAGTCAGTTTGTAATATATGACAAATGTCTTTTACCTTTTCTTGAGTCTATTATAACTTTGTGGGTCCTAATGCTAAGTAACCTTACACATATACACTTGGGGAAAGTTTTTTTACTATTTTGGAGTTTTTTATTTTCGATCTTATCATTTGGGATAATCCACAAATCGGCCTTGATGATCAGTTAAAGACAAAAACCATAATTAGGGAATTCTAGTTAAGGTAATCATAATTAAGCGCATCGTCCAGGATGATATTAGCATTGGCCGGGATGATAGGTTCAAATCAGAAAGAATCAACCGCCATATTTATTAAAAAATCATTTATTTTTAGACATTATCTAAGACAGCATCCTATACGGTGCAGAATAATTATGCCTAAAATAATCAAATAATTAAGGAAAGTAATTAAGATTTGATTACTCAATCATATTATCCTGGATGATCACAGAATTGGCCGGGATGATCAGTTCACAAATCTTAGTTCTTTCTGGACGATCAAAAATTAGCCTGGTTCTATTTAGGGAAATACTATGAATGATATGTACTGAATTGAACAAATCATCCAGGACAACCTAGAGATTAGCCTGGACGATCAAGTTATTTTATCATCGTCCAAACAACCTTTCAGGACGATGTTCTATATGATATTTTATGTTTTGTACTTATTGGCCCAGACGATCGTGGGATCATCCTAGACGATCTAGTCATTTTTCTATCATCCAGACATCCATACAGGGAGATGGTCTGGATGATATTCATCGAGTTAAACTAATTGTACATGATGATTTACTATCATATTGGATAATATTTGATGATTAGTTACTAATTTGGGCTATTTTGGAGTCCTTGTTTAAAAGATCTCTTATTTTCTAAGAAGAAAATCTTTTGTTGTTATCCTGACCTGAGAGAGCCAAGAAGAGAGGGAGAGCAAGGGAGAGAGAGAGAGAGAGAGAGAGAGAGAGAGAGAGAGAGAGAGAGAGAGAGAGGATCTTATGAGGGGGAGTTTGTGAGGGAATTCATAAAAATTGCTCCAAGAAAGAATCTGATTCGTCTTCTCCGGTCATCATCCCTGGGCCCTTAGGGGCTCTAGAGAGGTCTACTTAAGCAACTAATCGAGGTTCTCTACCAGCTTTAGGAGGAAGCAAAAGGAGTTGGGTTCTCTGCTTTCTTCAGGAGGAAAAAAGGTTCGGATTCTCTGCCTGCTTCAGGAGGAAGCAAAAGGAGTCGGTTCTCTGCTACACCGGGGTTGGTAAAAAGGAGTTTGTTGTAAAGGCTTCTCCGCCTAGCTGTGGGAGCTAAAGGAGAGACACTTAGTTAGTGCAATACTCGGAGGGTGTCTCCGAGGAGTGGACGAATGTCAAGGATTGACTGTACCATTATAAATTCAGTGTGATCTTTCTTTTTTTGCTTCTGTGTTTATTTTTTGCACTCTGAATTCTATGGTGTTTTGGTTTATGATTAATGTGCTTTACCTAAAGAAAAATACCAATTCACCCCCCCCCCATCTTGGTTAGCCTCGGGACTAGTTCATAAGGGATTAACATCCCTGTCAAACTTTCAAAAATTTATAGAAGAAGTAGGATAGTCAGTTTTTAAGACTTTTATATATAAAGTACAAGAAAAACCATCCATAAAATTAAAAATTTCAAGTTGAGTATATTAACGTACGAACAATTCAAAAATCCATGTACGATCCTGTACAATCTTGCATATGTAAACTATCCTCATATAGCATGAGCAATTCAAAACTAAATAAGTTCATCTGGTATGATTTTGTACGAACTCATTTTGTAGTCTGAATGTCATTTGTGCGAACCATATATCGTATAATATAAAATTTTTAAACAAATCATGCTTTATATGGTATTAACATTGATGAACCCATTTGTTACTCTGGATGTCATTTATACAAAACTAATTTTGTACAGTACCAATAGTTCAAAAAATTTACGTGTTGGTATGGGACGATTTAGTATGCATCCATTTCATACTCTAGACATCATCTGTACAAACTCCATTTTGTACAGTATGATTAGTTCAAAAAATGGTGAGTTTATTTGGGATGAACTGGTATGTATTTGTTTCATACTCTGGATGTCATCTATATGAGTCCAACTTCATATAGTAGGAATAATTCAAAAGAAATTTTTTACAGCAAGATTTGATTAACTTAGTTATAGAGGAACTATCATGTTAAATAATCTAGTATGATACATGAATCACATAATATGATTAATTTAAAAAAATAAAAGTTTTAACTCACTCCTCTAGTGTGTGTGTGTTCACGATTACCCAATTACATTCACACTCTCTCAAACTCAAGAAAAATAGAAAAATTATAGACTTAAATTACAAGAAACCCTAATCTAATATGTCTTGAAGTCTTCGACAATCTAGAGTATAATTTCCCTGAAACATTAGTACACAAAAATAAAACAAATAAAATTTATCCTATATATGTTAGGAGAAATAATAATTTGCACAATAATATTTTGGTTTCATCAAAAACTCGTATGCTATAAAAACATTATTTTGACTTGGAAGGATAAAGAAGTGGAAAACGAGAATAATCCCATTCTTAAAGTCAATTGAGTCTTAGGAGTAGAATCTCGATTATTACCAGTGGTACCCAATCACTTTACTTTTCTTGCAGACACTGGTTTATAATATTAAGTGGCACTTGCCACATGGAATTTAAATTTAATATTAACTTAATTTGATTGTGTGGTAGAAAATACTTATTTTTCTTAGGTTTCTTTTATTAAATGTGGTATTTGAATTAGCCTGGAACCTGGTTAGAGGTTGGTGAGGGAATGCCAAAATCTTTTCTACATTGATTAAATTTAAAATCTTTAAGCTCAAATATCAACTCTAATAATTTTATGAAGTATGCTTGGGCTCGTTGAGGGTCTCATGCATTCATATTAAATCTTCTCAAGCTTTTTAGGCATGTCCCCGCCTGCGGGTTCTAATAGGCGACCCTGACCTGTTAGGATGCAAACCCATCAATGGAATGTTATGCAGTCTCTAGGGTAAAATTATGTTTAAGCCTTTTTCAAAAATTGCTTCATATATGATTTCAAGCATTCGAGTTAACTAGTATGCATTGCATTAGAAATAGATATAAATGTGTCTAAAATTCTAATTATATTTACTTTAAGCATCAAATACCCAACATAAGTTATTGGGCTAATTAGGATCTGCTCTAAATATGAGCCCCGCTTTCCTCAAACTTAAATTAATATAATATCCCTACCACTCTCATATAAAACATTGGACTTATGGTTTTGAAGCATTTTTATGGTTTAGCTGGCTCCCCAATCCAGGCTGGGGTAAGTCTAGATCATGCATTACATTAGCTAGGTTCGAGTTACTGATTTTCAGTGCCCAATTTAAACTTAGATTTTGAGGCTAGCTTGGGCTATAAGACCTCAATCTTAATTGAATTTATTCTCAACTTATAATAGAATTGACATTTCAAACTTAAATACCTTTCAATCAAATTCAAGCCCAACACTTAGGATAGTTTGATGTGTTTCTAAAGTAATTTAGAATCTTAAAACAACTCCTACTTTATTCTTTTGACTCCATAAATAACTGCTCAACTTTGATCTGATCCCATTTGAGAATTCTAATGCTTACCTCTTTTGACATCAAGCTTTAAAATCTTAACAATGAGGGATTGCGCACGTAAGACATTTAGAAACTGAAATTGAATTTCAACAATTCAAACCTTTTAAACTTTAATTAATTATCTTCGGGAAAATCAAATATGATGATCATTATCGTCATATTCAAATGTTTAATAATAAGTGATATTTTCTTTATCCAAAAAGAAATGTCATTGTATTTTTATGATTTTGGTTATAAAATTAATTATATTTTTTCAAGATTAATACAGTCAAATATTAGATCAAACATCATTTTGATTCTCCAGGATCATATGTTGTCTTCCATTATGATAATCAGAATAAACTTAAAGTTTTGTAATTTTCACTCATTATGGGATTATATGTTCACCTCCTAAGGTGATATATCACTCATAAGGAAATATTCAATTTCATAACTAAAATTATAGCAATTAAAATTTCTCAAAGAAAAATAAATGTTTCAAAACTACACTTTTTAATCAAACATCCTATGGCAACCTATCCTTTATAAGCAATTATTTTTTGTTTCTTACTTTATTTTGTAGGAGATGATTTGTGTAGGTTCCTTGGTTTATGGATTTTTTGTTGGGATGGTGGGATTGAAAGTCTTTATTTTGATCATTATTTCTTTTTGGGTGTTGGTAAATTACAACCCTAGAATGTTCCTAGGTGTTTTTGTACAAGTACTTTAGGAGGGAACTTGAGAATAGGTTCTTTTTTTTTTTTAAGTTTTTGAGCTCTTGTGAGCAGTAGTGAGCTCGAGGTCCCTCTTAAGGACATTTTGATATTTTCCTTAATTAATGTGTAGGCCCTTTTTGGATTCCCCCTCCCAAAAAAAAATCCCTCATTCTAACATCTCTCTTCTCTCTCTTCTTTCCACTGTACTGCTCTGACAATTATGGTTTCCACAATTTAATTGGTGTGATTCTTGCAATTATGTTCTTTTATTTCATGATTTTTATGTCAAGTTCATTTATTTTTTCTCCGAGGGCCATTTGGCCTTAGGGTTGACATTTTCTCCTTGATGGATTCCAACTCATCATCATCATTGCCAAATCCTTCAGGTAATCCTCCTTTGATTTTGATGGCTCCTAAGAATGGTTTCTTGGATGGTAATGGTAACTTGTATATCGCTAAATCTAAGTCATTTCATGATAAGATTGTGGGTTCCTCTTCTTCAAAAGAGTAGGGATTTTCTTTTACAAAATATTTGGTTAAGGGCTATTCTACTTTACATATATTTGATGACGATATCATGAAACCTACTGCCCCTTAACAATTTACTTTGGTTGGGAAGTTTTTGATTGGCAAACATAATCTAGATACGATTCAGCTTTTCTTCAAAAACTTGAAATTAATTGGTTTTTTCTTTATTACCTTGCTAGACAATTGACATATTACAATTCAACTCTCTAATAATATGGATATAGTCATGTATTTGTTAGTAGGACATATTATATCAACAATTGCCTAATGCATTTATTAAAATGAACTACATATTTTGACATCCAAGTAAAAATGATGAATAGTTCATATTTGGATTTATTTCGCAAATTTATACTTACAATTTTTTAATCCTTATGTTTTACATGCTTTGCGGTCCTTCTTTGGTAGGCCTCTTCAATCAGATCAGGCCACTAGCTCCTGATTGATGTCTTCTATGGCTCAGATTCTTATGGAATTAGATATCACTAAGAAGCATCCAAAAGATATTTGGCTTAGTACCAAAAATTTTAATTATTTATAGAAAGTAGAATTCACAAATGTTTCAAATTTTTGTATTTAGTGTAAATTTCATGGGCATTCAATAAATGAATGTTTTCTGGTCATCCTATCCTTAAAAGGAATAATAAGGACTCCAAACTAATGGTTGAATCAAATGTTGGGGAACCATTTGATAAGGGAGTTAATTCTCTAAATCACGAGGATTCTAAAAATAATGATATTAATGAGCCTAAGGAATGTGGTGATGTCATAGATATTGACCCTTCTTATAAATCAACTAGGGAAGTAGAGAACTTGAATAAGGGAAATAATGAGTCTGACCAACTTGAAACTATCATGGAAATGATTGAAATTCTTACTTTACTTGACTCGGTTGTGCTATTATTGGAGGGAGAATTAATGAGGAAAATAATCAATATATACTTGGCAATATGATTGATCATGCCAAGGAGGATAAAAATAAGGTTGAAGGGGTATTGACTAATGATCTCAATGGTGATTATATGATAGAACCTCAAAACCACTATGCTCTAAACTAAACTAATGGGGAAATTTCCAGAACCATTATAGATCATTTAACAAAGTTTTAAACTTTGTCTCTTGATGTTAGTGATGCTACTATTAAGGAGGGGGGATTTCTTCTCATGATACTTATTCTCCTAAGGATATTCAATAGGGTAATACTTGTAACTCTATGTCATCTCCTAATGTAAATGACGAGAATAATAAGGAAGGTTTTATAAAAGTTTCCAAAAAAGAGAAAATAAGATTAATAAAAAATTAGGTATGTTATACCCCTAGGATCACACGAAATTCAAATGTCTCATATTTTATTAATGGTTAAAGCTCTTGTGTGGAATATTAGGGGTGTAGGTGAATCTTGGTCCAAGGATATAGTTAAGAATTTATGCAGGGTTCATAATATCAATTTGTTTATTTTAATTTAGCATTTAAATTCTTCTGCTAAGATTGATCCGGTTCATATAAAACTTATTTTTGATTGGGCCTTTGGTAATTACACTAAAATGAAACTCTGTATAGGTTGTTAGACCAATAACAATTGTCCCTATGCTAACCAAGAGGGGGTGAATTGGTTATTTTAAAAACCTCTTAGAATATAAGAAAAATTTTTAACTCTTTTTTTGTACTAAGAAAGTTTTTCCAAATAAAAACTTTTCAACCACAAAAATATATAATGTGCAGGAAAATAAAATTACGATAAAATAAAAAGAACTCAAAAATTTATAGTTATTTGGTCCAACTAGACCTACGTCCATTCCCTGAAGACTCCCTCTTTAGGTATTGTACTATTACCAAAGTGACTCTCATTTTGCTCCCACAACAAGGCAAAGAAGCCTTTACAATTACCCTCTCTTTCCCTAATCTCCGGTGCGGTGGAGTATTGTCATCCTTTCATACCCTTCAAGTGTCAACAGATTGTCGTTGTCCTTTCATACTCTCCAAGTGTCGGCAAAGAATCAGCATCCTTTCACACTCTCCAAGAATTGTCAGAGAACCAGATCTTCTTCAAATATTTTCCCTCGAGCATCTTCAAAGAAGTAAGATAGAGATTTTCTATAAATACAAAGAGATTCTCACCTTTGAGTAACCTTATGTACCCTTTACACTCTCAACTTGCAAGAACTCTCTCTTACACACTCTATTGCAGATCTATTTTCATGGATGATGATTTTGATGATAACAAACACTCTTATTCCTTTACGATTGCTTTATCTACTAACATTTCAAGTCCACGTGATCAGACTGCAATTTGGAACCAGCTCAAGATTGGGTAGACTAAGTCTGAGTCAGTTTGTACCCTTTTTCATTTCTTGAGTCTATTATATTTGGTGTGGCTCCTGATGATTTGTAACTTAGAAGATTCTCTGACTGTTCCCTACAGTTTACTATTTTTAACATCGACCGAGATGATATTTATATCATCCTGGATGATCAGTTCAAAAGCAGAAACCCTGATTAGGGCATCCTCATTAAAGAAGCCGTCATTATCCAAAAACATCATCCTGGATGATTTTGAATCGGCCAGGATGATATGCTCAAAATAGAAAGAATCTGCCACCAGTTCTATTTTGGAATTACTTATTTTTGGACATCATCCAGGGGATCGTCCAGGACTATAAATATTGTCCAGGATGATCCAGGACATTTTAACCAAAATTAATCTAACATTTAAGAAAAATAATTATGACTTGATTGGACAATCAAATCGTCCTGGACGATCGCAGGATCATCCGGGCCTATACGCTGGACGATTGGACATCATACAGTTCTTTTTCAGGGCGATATTCAGGATGATATTCCACGATTAGTACTGATCCTCTAGGGTGATATATTATCATCTTAGACGATATGAACAAATTTCTTTTGATCGTCTCAAATTGTCCCGGCTGATTGGAATTATTTTGCACTAATCATACAGGATGATATTAGTATCATCCTGGATGATAAAGTCGGCAACTTGCATTAATGAGCACATTTTGATATCTTCTATTTATGATATGAGATGACACTTGGTAAGTGACTTTAGCAGCCATTGTTGCTTCATTCTTTTGGGGGAAACTTGAAGAGAGAGCTTGAAAGGGAGTGAGGAACGGGTGAAGTCTGAGAGAGGGAGAAGATCCTGTGAGGGGGGACTCAAGGGACTATGGTGGGGGATTCCACACGGTTACTCCGGAAGGCTTGCACCTTAATACCATAGACCAAAGAAGAAGATCTCTTTGGTGTCAAAGGACCCGACAACTCTGCCCCAACGGGGAAGGTGGAAGTGATTTTATAAGGGCTTCTCCGCCTAGCTGTGGGGGCTAAAGGAGAGACACTTAGTTTAGTGCAATACTTGGAGGGTGCCTCCAAGGAGTTGACGTAGGTCTTGGTTTGACCGAACCACTATAAATCTTGTGTGTTATTTCCTTTATTACTTCCACATTTAATTTCAGCATTTAGTTTTCTTTGTGGTGACATTGGTTTTGATTTGTGTTTTGATTGAAAGATATTTTTTTACCAATTCACCTCACCCTTCTTAATTGGCTTTGAGCCAGTTCATAGGGCCTAACATCCTTAACGATCTTTCAACTAGTATCAGAGCGGTTTTCATAAAATAAGTTTTTAAAAGCTTTTATATTTCGATCCATGGCTAATTTTTCAAATCGTAATATTGCGAAAGGATATTCAATCAC
>NW_021319083.1:29491734-29540765 GCF_001605985.2 Dendrobium catenatum
TTTCAGATAATATAATATTATACTTGATATATTTAATTTTGGAAATGATGAATTTTATAAAACTCATTCTTACTTTTAGATGTTCTTGAAGAATTTTATGTTCATCTTTCAAGATGATATAATATTCTCCTTGCTATATCTAAATAAAAGAATGAATAAACTTTTTCAAAAAACGTATTTCTATCTTTAAACACATTCTATAGTCCATGTTCATCTTTTAAGATGATATGTTATTCTTTGAATTATGTTTGATTATAGAAATATTAATTTTCAAAACCTTATTTTGATATTGAATCCATTATAGAATATTGTGTCGGCCTCTCGAGACTGTACTTTATTCTCAATGTAGTATTCGATTACAAAGTAGGAGAAATCAAAATCTGCGTGGTGACATAAATTTTTCCCACCAATTATTGGTTAACAAACTTAGTAAGTTTAACTATAACTAAGATGTATAGCATTATTACCATGTTCACCACACAACCAATCTTTTGTACATTCCAAAACATTAAAAATTTCATATTTCAATGCACATCAATATTGGTTTAGAAGATGACCACTATTGCTAAAAGCACTTTCAGATTCTAGAATATAGATTGGAATGCACAAAGTATCATGAGCCATACTTGACCTTAGGGAATATTGATTAATTAACTTTCAAAAACTTTAAAATATCTAATTCATTATTCCTATCCAGGTTGGGTATAGATATTTCATGTTCTAACTTTCTTGGCATTGTTAGCTCTACCTCAAAGAAGTTGTAATCATATGCCATGAATAAATATAAAATATGGTCAATAATAAATGAGTGTTGTAAAAAATAATAGGATAGTCTTGACACAAGAATAAAAAAATGGAAGCTATTATAAAATTTAAAGTGGAAAATTAAAACATAAAGAAATTATATGTTAATGATTATTGTTTACTAGCTAGTTGAGGGAGTCCTTTTTGAACATTAAGATGTTTGAAATGCAGTGTTTGATGCATTATTATTTGTGGTTGAGTAAATTGAAAATAATGTGCATAAATTATCCTAACTTTTGCAATCTAAAACACATAATCACTTGTATACAGTTTCTTGTAAAAACCATTTGACAAAATTTAATTTATGCCTTGGGTAAAAAATTACAGCTATTACTAAAATAATACTGAAGTTAAAAAAAAATAAATTTCAAACTTGGCGATCATGCACATAGTCATTTTCTTTCACATAACTTCACAATATCATAATTAATTTCCTTCAAACCTTCCTTAATAATATGATTAGCTTTTTGTGTATAATATCTCATATGTAAAAATTCACCACTACATAGAAGTCAATTTTTCAAATTCAATTGGTTTTTTAGAAAATCAACATAAATGATAAATGCAGAAGCATTGACTAGAGTAAAGTAAAAACGCTTATGATCAAGTTACCATTAAAGAAAAACTATTTCAGTTACTAAAAAAATGCTAACCCATAGTGGGTGGGTGGCATGAAACACAAATTTCTAACCTTTTTCTTCAATCACAAATTATTGTCAATAAAATGTGTTTCCAAGCAAATAAATCCATCAGTACTGATGGAATTCAATAAATCAAAAGATAAAAAACTCTGCTCTTACAACTAGATAGTAAGCCTTGTATTTAAACTTTTTTCTTAGTTAAAATTTTTTTGTAGTCATGCCATGTATTAATTCTAGAAACAAATTAGAGAACATGATGAAGGTAACGAAGTAATGCCCTAACACTAGCCCATTCAACACACTAAAATGGTAGATCATGCATAATAATGCATTAAATAAATAATCTACAAAATTCATGGCAATCAACTTATTTTAAACCATTGAAATAGAAGTGTTGGAGTTACTTTGAAAAATAAGTTGGCCAATATCATGAGAGTCCATTTTCTTATAATTTGGAAGGTGACATCTCAAATTTCTATTACCTTTTTTACTATTTATAGTTAGTCTACCACACATTTCTTCCATTTGTAATGTTGTTTGCTATCCTTTGCAAGTAGCAATAATTAAAAATATTCGCATAGCACAGAAGTCAACTTCTTTTTTTTTAAAAATTATTTCCCCATTTATTGATGTATTAGTATCTCCAATTTTCCTTGCATCCACATTATTATACTTATTACTGATAATTTCCACTTTATTATCTATTGAAATGCACTCCTTATGTTCAGATGGATTACTTGAAACCATTGTATTAGAATTTTTTTATCTAAACATAGAATTCTAATTTTTTATAAAATAAGGTATGGGAATCTTAATAATTCAATCCGAATAAGACTACAAGAATGAATGAATTAGTCATATAAAACTCTAATAAATTTAGTATATTATATATAAAAATAAACCATCCCACTATGACACTGTGAGGAATTAGAAGTTTTAGTACTAGTAAAAACTAACATTATAGATATCCCAAATCTACCATAAAATTTTTTACTAGTTGTGGAACCATTCAATCAAATAAATAACAGTAGTTAAGAAAAAAAAAAAGAATAAAATTTTGTGTGTAATGCCTATTGCACTTCTACAGCAATTTAGAACTCAAAGGAATAAAAAAATTACGTATGTTTCATACTAACACTACTATCAGTATACAAACAGCCTAACATGTAATTACTAACATTGTAATCAATATGGAACCATTTATTCATTTAACCATATGAATAACAACAGCAACACTATTTTATAACTGTGTAATAGTGCATCTCATTATAATCTGTAGCAAACCATAATCTCAATAGCAACATTACACTACACTACAATTGTGCTCAATTCTAACGTCTATTATCTCTCCTCTCCACTATTTTTCTCTAGCAATCAAGTTTTTCCTATTGTAGCTTGGTCCTATTCATATTAGTTTCGGTGATTTTGGCTATTATTTTAGTTGTTAATAAGACTATATTTCAATTATGTAACCTAAAGCCTTTTGGTCTTTAGTATATTTCTTTCTGATTTGTCTTCATGGATGCTGGTCCATCTTCATCTAAGCCTTCTCCATGGGGTAATCTACCTGTAGCTTTGGTTGTTAGAAATAAAGGCATCTTTGGTGATGTTGGTAACAATTCTAACCCTAAATCATCCTCTTTTTGTGATGTTCTTGTTAGTGGTGTCCAATCGAAAGAATCTTTCTTCGCTTTTACTAAATCTTCGGTTAAAGGTTTTTCATCTTTGTTGATTTTTTAGGATGATATACTAAAACTTTCTCCTCCTTTTTAGTATACATTGGTAGGGAAGTTTTCATTAAGGTATCCAAATCTTGACTCGATTAGGCTTTTTTTGGTAATATGAAATAATTTGGTTTTTGTTCTATTGGTTTACTTGATGCTAGGCATGTTGCTATTCAACTATCAAATGATTGGGATTATAGGAAAATTTTTTGTGAGTTGATCTTATTAAATTTCTAATTATTAAATGAGGCTTTTGAAGTGGTCTTGTTACTTTTATATTAAAGAGGAATCTCCTATCAATCCTATTTGAATTTCTTTCTTGATTTTGAGATTGCATTTCTTTAACCGCATGTTCTTCACACTTTGGGATCCATATTTAGAAGACCTCGTCAATTTGATCATACCACTTCTTTAAAAGTCTTTATAAGTTATTAGGCCTAAAGCAATTGTCCCAAGTCTAACTAAGATGGGGGTAAATTGGTAATTTGATAAACTTATTGGTATATTAGAAAACCATTCTTATGATTTTAAGCATAATGAAAGTTTTATCAAACTAAACTTTTCAACCACAAAATTAATAAAGCAAAAAATTAGAAATGCAATAAATAAAAATAAAAGAACACAGAAATTTATAGTGGTTTGATCCAACTATACCTACATCCACTCCTTGAAGACTCCCTCTTCAGGTATTGCACTATTACTAAATTGACTCTCCTTTTGATCCCACAGCAAGGTAGAGAAGCCCTTACAATTAAACTCTCTTCCACCAATCCTCGGTGCGGCATAGTACCTTCATCCTTTCACAGCCTCCTGGTGTCATTAGAGAACCATCATCCTTTCACACCTTCTTGGTGTCGGCAGAGAACATTTGTCCTTTCAGACCCTCCTTATGTCGATAGTGAACCATCATCCTTTCATACCCTCCTGGTGTCAGCAGAGAGCTGCCATCTTATCACACCCTCCTGGTGTCATTAGAGAACTGGATCTTCTCCAAAGATCCTCTCTTGAGCATCTTCAAAGAAGTAAGAAAGAGATTTGACAAATTTATAAAGAGATCCTCACCTTTGGGCAACCTTGTGAACCCTTCACAAATTCAACTTGTACGATCTCTTTCCACACTCTCAAACGCTCTCCCAAAGCACTCTCATACTTTCTCTCAAAGAAAATATGAAGAAGGATTCTTTCACTATCCATTTTTAAGATCTTTTATATGAAAGACATAAAAAATCATCTAGAAAACTAAAAATTTCAATTTGATCGTCCATGATTATACAGCACAATCACACATCATATGTATGATTAATACAAAATTTATTCGTATGACCCTCTACAAATCAATTTTGTACTCTAATTGACTAGTGTATGAATTGACATCATATAGTATAATCATTTCAAAATTAAATAGATTTATCAGGTACGATTCTGTACAAACTAATTTCGTATACTATAAGTCATCTATACAAACCCAATATCATATAGTATGATTTATTTTAATAAAATCATGCTTAATTTGGTATAAAAATGGATGAGTCCATTTTGTACTCTAGAATTCATCTATATGCATCCAATATCATACAGTGCAAATAGTTCAAAAAATTCACCTGTTCATATGGACAAAATGATAAACACCAATTTAATACATTGGATGTCTTATGTATAAACCTATATTTGTATAGTATGAATAGTTCAAAAAATCCACTTATTCATATGGATGAAATGATACACACTAATTTTATACTTTAGATGTCATCTGTACAAAGGTAACTTCATTCCAGTACGAACTGTTTTTAGAAAATTTTTAGTGCATGATTTGATTATCTATTTTTTGGTGGAACGCTTAGGTCAAATTATCCTGTATAACCTAAAATTGCATAGTATGATTAGTTTTTAAATAATATAAAAAAAATTTCACTCCCTCAATGTATGTGTGCACGGTTACCCAATTGCATTCACACTCTCTCAAACTCAAGAAAAATATAATAAGTATAGACTTCAAATACAATAAACCCTAATCTAATATATCTTGAAGTCTTCTGTAGTCTGGAGTATAATCTTCCTAAAACATTAGTACACACAAACAACAAAAGAAATATTTCCAATATATGTTAGGAGAAAATAGTAAACAATACAATAATATTTTGGAATCATCAAAAACACAATTGATATGAAAACATAGTTATGAAAATTAAGTTGCAACATACTTCATAATCTCGATCATCTATTGCCCAGATTTTTTTGGAATTAGCATAACTAGAAAATACCAGCATGAAGTATGGATTTGATCATAAAGTTCAGGTTATTTGCAAAAATTTGATTCTAAAAATATACCAAATTTATGCTCTCTTTTTAAAGTTTATGTACACCCTTTTAATGAATATTTTGTGGCTCTCCCATATTTTAAAAAAGGGAGCAAAGAAGGGAAAACTGTGCATAATTTTGGTTAGAATGATAGTGCTGACCATGAGACTCATATCCCTTTAGAAACGGCTGATCAAGACAACATGGTTACAATACCTACATATATTCCTAATAATGAGGAGGAAACTAATCATTGAAATCATTCTTTAAAAGAATATCATATTGTGACTCCTAAGGATGGATTGGTTGGTCAAGACATAGAAGAGGAATATTTGGATTCTAGAAGATTGTCTTTGTAGTATTCAGTCCAAAATGGGAATGTAAAGGTTTATTCTTCAAATGTTAGTGGTGATGGAGATGTGGTGCATAATCAATGTACTTTAAATGTTAAAAATGGAAAGCAAGTGGAGATTAAATAAGAAGACAAGGAGGACTGCACGGAGGATGGGGGAAAGTGTTCCTTACAAAGGGGTTGCTTTAATAGGGAAATCTATAGGTATGAATGATGTTTATATGTTGTCTACTCCTTCTGATGCCAATAAGATGGATGAGGGTTATACTAAAGTGGGAATGAAGAAATCTTAAAACATAGAACTCTTTGAAGGTCATTCTTCTAGAGTTACCCAAGCTTCTTATATATCTTCTACTAGTGGTTAAAGCCCTCATCTAGAATATAACGGGGGGTGGTAAATCCTCCTTCTAGGGATAGGGTCAAGAACTTATGTATGATCTATAATATTAATGTTTTGGTTTTACTTGTACCTTTGATTTCAGCTTCCAAGATTATTTCCATGCATACTAAACTTGGGTTTGATTGCTCTTTTAGAAATTATACCAACAAAATTTGTATTTTCTTGAAAAATTGGGTTACTTTAAACATTCTTAATTATTTGCCTCAAATTGTAAACACTAATATTATTTTTTAAAATTTTCTTGCATTGCTTCTTTTGTGTATGCTTCATTTTCTTGAGTTGAATGGAGGAGTTTAGGGAAGGAATTTATGGATTTTTCTTCTAATAAGATTGATATGTGGATCGTTGGTGGTGACTTCAATATCATCACTAATGTTTCTGAGAGAATTGGGGGGGAAACTTCCAAATTTCGATGCTATGGGATTTTAATGATACATTATTAGTTTTTAACCTAAATTATATTAGTTTTTTAGGTAATGTCTTTACTTGGAATCAAGCCACTATGTGGCAACATTTAAATCGTATTCTTTTTTAAAAAGTTTGGATTTTTAAGTACCAAAATACCCATATTGAGCATTTTTCTAAAACCCTCTCTAATCTCGCTCCTCCAGTTTTGAGCATTTATGTAATGCATGATTCTTTCTTACTAATGCTAAAGCTAATTAGCATGGTCAGTTGTTTACAAATAATAATTATTTTGGTATGATTCGGCTTTGGCTTAAGTTTAAATGACTAAAGCAAAATTTAAATTGGCGGAATAAACGTGCTTTTAAGAATTTATTTACTAATATTTTTTAAACTCATAAACAAGTTGATTTGGCGGATAATATTTATATGAGTATTCCTTATGTAGAAAACCTAGCTTCTTTAAAAGATGTGAAGGACACCTTAGTTAAGCTTCAAGAACAAGTAGAAGTCTATTGAAAATAAAAAGTTGCATGCAAGTTTTTAGCTGAGTGACATAGAAACACTAAATTTTTTCATAATATTGTTAACCATAAAAATGTTACTAGTACATTCACAAGATTTCAACTCCTGAAGGTCAACGTTTTGAGGCTTCTGAGTTGGATTATGATTCAGGTGTCAAGTATTTTAAGGAAGTGTTTAACAAAAACTTTACTTTTGCTTTAGATTTTGATTTTACTTTTTTTTTTGTCTCTTGCGTCTGAAGAGGATAACATTATGCTCACTAAAATTCCATCTAAAAATGAGATTAAGTCAGTTATTAAAGAGATGAATATTGATTCTATGGTCGGGCCTGATGGTTTTGCTACTAAATTCTTTCAAAATACTTTGCATATCATCAAAGAGGATTTAATTAATTTTGTTGCTGATTTCTTTAAAGGTAATCCTTACCCTAAATTTTTTACCTCTACTAATATTGTTTTGATCTCTAAAAGTTAAGTTACAAACTTTTAGAGCAATTTTTGCCCGATTAGTCTTTTCTCTTCCTTCAATAAGCTTATTGCCAAATTAATTATGTCTAGATTAGCTTTAGTCCTTCCTAATATCATTTCTCTTGAGCAAATTGGTTTTGTTAAAGGGCATTCTATCTTTGATAATGTTTTATTAGCTCAAGATCTTGTGCATAAATTAGGGGCTAAAATTGTGGGTAAGAATGTCATTTTTAGGATTGATATTATCAAGGCTTATGATAATCTAAATTAATATTTTTTTTTTTTTACATTATGCTTCATTCTTTTGGTTTTAATCAAGACTTTATTAGGATCATTAAGATAATTATTGAATAATATTTTTTCTTTCTGATTATCAATGATAAAAATCATAGTTTTTTTAACTCTAGTTAAAGCCTTAAGCAAGGGTATCCCATATCTCTTGCTTTATTTATTATAGCTATTGAATTTCTTCTAGAGGTCCTAATGATCTTTTTAAAAATCACCCTAATCTTCAGTATCGTACTATTGGTGGTTTTGTGGTGTCTCATTTAAGTTTTGCTGATGATTTTATTATTTTTACTAATGGCTCAAGAAAGATGCTTAAAATATTTTTTAATTCTCTTGCTTATGGTATTGAATTTTTCTTGGATATGTATGATATACTGGTTCTGGATTATGTTTGTTACTTACTTGGTTATGCTAGTTTTGTTGAGAATCCCTCAGGCATTGATTGGAACATTTTTTTTATGGCCAGATTTTCAATTGATGCTCATCTTACTTCTTAAGAGGGAGGAGTGGTTGTTATGGGGTGTTTCGTAATATAATTTTGGTTTTTTTTTTTTTGGCTTATGAGTTGGTGGTTTTAGATTATTGGGGAGTTCTTCATGAGGGTTCTGGGTCTGGTTTTGAATTACTGGTTTGGTGGGAATTATGGGGTTATAATGTATTTGAAGGGAGCAGATTTTCAATTACTAATATTGTGTTGTAGCTATTTTATTAACTTCTATGTGAGTATTTGGCCAGGTGCTTTTCCCCTTATGGGTGGTACTTGGATAAGATTGGAGTGGCTGTTGAAACATTGGCTTCAAGATTATGATGATAATACATATTTAAGCTTGATTTTAAATCCCTATCCTTCTTTACATATAGCGTTTATTGAGTGTTTTTTGGTTTACCTTGCAGTGGATCCTGGTTTTAACAATTGGTGTTTTCTCTCATTTTGTAGGAGCAGACATTATAGGTTCATTATTTTAAGTTTTTACGTAGCCAAGCCATTTGGTTATACTTATTTTCATGTCATATGCACTTCTCGACTTATTAATCCTATTTGGGTTAATTTGCTGATCTTTTAGCTGAGGATTGTTATTAAACTTGGTGGTTATTACTACAATGTTACAATATAGTTTTTGACCCCTTATAATTTAAATAATGGTTTTAGCAACTTACTCAATATCAACTTAGTTAGTGTTGTTACTATGACTAATTTTAGTGGGTCTTAGTGGAAGAATTTTAGAAAGTTTCTTTTACTTGTGATTAGTATGATTAGTGGTATCTATGCTATTGCTCTTTTTGTTTGTTCTATTGGTTTCTCTACATACTTGCATAATATTTGGAAGGTGAATATTTTCTGGAAGGGTCTGAATTTGCTCTGTAGCTTTGTGCTGGAGAATTAGCTGGGGAAGACCAACTTGTTTAGCTTCCATTAATTAACTATACACTAGTTGTTATATATTTTATACTGATTGTTATTACTTTGTGGTTTTCCTATTTTTGCAATGTTTTTTTTTCAAGTTAGTTTTTCGTTTCCTAATGTTTTGTAAGGCTTTTCTTTGGACTCCTCGCGTTAGTTGGGTGATACGATGCTGAGGATCTAGAGTATTGCTAATGGTGATTTTAGATAATTGGGTTTTTTTGTGGAGAATTTGACTTTTAATAGGACAGTGGAGAAAAGGGATTCATGTAGCTGACCCCACGTAGTCGGATAAAGGCTTGATGTGTTGTTGTTGTTGTTGTTGGGTTTTTTTGTGGAGAGCTGTTGCTTTAGATTTATCAAATGAGCTTTCTTAGTTTGGCGATGTGGGCTTTTCGCCACCATAAGATGTACTTACATTTCATTGTATTTTATGTTAGTAAGGATTCAATTCTTATAGGTTTTATTTTGACTTTTTTGGTAGCCCTTTTGAGAAGTGGTGAGCACGAGGTCCCTCTTAAAGACCTTATAATTTTAATTTTTAACAACACATAGGACTTAACCTAGAAGCCTCTCTCCCTATAGATCTTACAAAGACTCATTAAAGCCACAGGAGCAACAAGGGTGTAGCTAGCCCACAACAACCATGTAATCTCCTCATACTCCTTCCTCACCCTCTCACCATTATGAAGAGAATCTTTAAAAGTTGCTTAAGTATTGGGCTTCAAGAAACCTTAAAAAATCAAGTAAGTCATTACTATTCATATTGTACTATTTGAGTTCGTACAGTATAATATGTTCAAAACTAGTCCCGTCCATTATGATGTAAATAATTATTCAAACAAACTATTCAATTAATTTAAACACATCATATTGTATAATCCATATATCATCCAATATGATCTGTTTGATTTCTAATATTAATATAGGATGATTCATGAGATGACTGAAAATTATTTATGCTAATCATCTCGTACTGCTCTCATCTTATAGTATGGATAATATTGTACTGTATAATTAGTTCAAAAAAAACATGGTTTCATTAGGTACGATCTTTGGGATGACAAAATTTCATCTCTATTAATCATTTGGTATGATAAATATCATATAGTATGATCACCTATCATTAGTTAAACTATGATTTATTTGACAAATCATAAGGGCTAATTTTAGCAAGATATTAAATATTCATACAATATGATCAATATCATACAGTATGATTAGTTCAAAAATTGAATTTCAAAATCTTACTTAAATTAATCTGGCATTTAGGGTTTTCAAATCACAATGAATCTTACAGTACGATTAGTTCACAGAAACTATTTTTTAAGGTAGTTGTTAACCCTATTCTTTTTATACATATCATATAATACAACTATAAGTCATGCATTATGATTAGTACAAAATTTTATCTCACTCCCTATGTGTGTGTGTGTGTGTACACGATCACCCAATTACATACATTATTGCATAGCTAGACTCAAGAAATCTAAAATAAAGAGAAGTAAAATTATAGACTTTCTTTACTTGACATTCTTATTCTATCCATTCTTAAGCTTTCAATAGCCTTGAGCAGTGTATGTATTGCCTAAAATATCAGTGCTTACTAACTAAAGAAATATCTAAAATATTTAGTGAGAAAAGTTTAATAATCAATAATGTTTATCATTATTAAAATTATATACTAGAGATCCTTAATTGCACACGCCCTTTTTGATAATGTTAAATAATGTTGGTTGAAAGATAAGATAAAACTGCTTTTCTCCTAAGCTCCTTCCCACTAGGTTGTAAATTTTACTTTTATTATTTTTTTATTTTTTAATGAAATATAATAATAAATAATAAATAAAAAAAGTAACACAAGCACATGATTCAATTAAGTTAAAACATAACAAAATATATATATTTTATCCCCTTTTAACATCAACAAAAGGAGGAGGAATAACAAACAAGTGAACATTTCAAGAAATAAAAATAGTAAAAACACTAAAGGTATGGCAGATTGTCATCAGGTGGTGGTGGTAGTTGTTGAAAGTATGTATGGATGGAGGCAAATTGATTGTCTTCCTCATGTTTTTGTTATTGTTGAATTGATAATACAACTTGGTTTGTAACTGCTTGAGCCACTGAATTATGTCGACATGAGGGTATGCAAGGTAGGCAATTATAGATGGTGGTATTAGTGGCGGCAGAGGTCCACCTCTTGGAGCAGTTTCTCCTTCTTCAACAAATTCTTGATTATCATGCTCATTCCCCCGATGGAAAAGGATATAGAATGAGGCATCTATATAGAAAATAGGAACATTATCGGGTTGGGATGGATAATTGATTTTGTATTTTTTATCTAGGATATGTCTTATGATGTATCCTAAGGTAACATTTTGTTTTCTTTAGATAATGGGATGTCAAATATGAGTCATATTTTGGATATGGACAAGAATTATTTGGGCTTTATCAAATTAGGTATTTGATTTAATTAGGTAACTAACGATGAAGAGAAGTGAGGTTAGGTTTACTCGATCCCCAGCTTTAGGTATAATTGAGGTTCTAAGGACATGTTGGATAACATGGGCATTCTGATTTAAAGTGTGAAACATTGCAAATCTAGGATCCCTAATATATAATTTTGATGATGACAAACCCAATTGATTGAATTATACATTCTCAGATAATATATTAGATATTATTTGTGTTTTGTTTATTAATGAATTGTGGGTACAATACTCAAGAAAAATAAATGACTTAAGAGAGGGTAGGTTAGGATGTCAAGTCAAAAGAGTCTATATTTTAATTTTCTTGAGACAAGCCATATTATTGTGTATGCAAGTGGGTGACTGTGCACACACACACAAGGGGAGAGATAATTTTTTTCTATAACTAAAATTTTTAGAACTAATCATAATGTATGAATTTAATTTGTACTGTATGATCAGTTATTTCATAGAATGGTTTAAGGGCTACTTGAAATCTCATGTTCTATAAACTAATCATATTATACAATATATATATATATATAACTGTATGATTCATTTCATTATCAAAACCCTAGTCTCTAGATTAATTTAAGTAAGATTTTTAAATTAAAATTTTGAACTCATTATACTATACGATGAAAATCATACTATGTGAAAATTTGAAATCTTGCTAAAATTAAACCCAAGATTAGTCAATTAAATCTTGGTCTAATTAATGATAATATATCATTTTGTACCATGTCCATCATACCAAATGATTGACATAGATGAATTTTGGTCATCCTAGAGTTTGTACCCGATGAAACTATGATTTTTGACCTAATCATACTATATGATAGTATTATCATACTAGACGATTCACCTAAAAACCAAAGTCAAATTTTTGTCATCCCAAGATTCATCCAGTATGAATAGAGAAACTTAAACAAATCATACGAGATGATCTATGGATAATATTGTATGATATATTCATAAAAAATAAATAGTTTGTTTGAACAACAGCTCACATCATACTAGAAGGGACTACTTTTAAACTGATCATATTGTACAAACTTGGATCATATTGTATGAACATAAGACGACCAACTTGAAATTTTATGGTTTCATGATGCTTATTATAAAAGAAATTCTTTAATCTTTTTCTATGAGAGGTGAAGAGAGGAATAGGGTTCAAGAAGGAACTCTGAGAGGGAGCTTTTCGAGAAAATTAAGGTTTGTGAGAGGAATGAGAAGATGAGCTTGCACGTGATGAAGAAGTATCCCACGGTTGCTATGGGCTAGTTGCATAATTGCTCCTCCTTTGGACTTAGAGAGACATGTGGGAACTCTGTAGGGAGAGTGGCTACTTAGTCAATACTTGAGGTTCTATGCCTTCTCCAAGAGGGAGAAAAAGGAGTCAATGTTCTCTGCTTGTGAAAGAAGTTTCGATCATTTGTCGCACTGGGTTAGCAGAAGGGAGTTTGTAAGGGCTTTTCCGCCTTGTTGAAGGTGCAAAAGTAGAGTCACTTTGTGTTAGTGCAACACTTAGAGTGGTGGACTCCGGGGAGTGGGCGTAGGTCATGGTTTGACTAAACCACTAAAAAATCTAATGTGTTCTTTCTTATTTTATTTTCTTTATTTTACTTTTTGTGCTTCAACTTTGGTATAATTGCTTGATGAATTTTTTAGATCTATGTTATATTGTGTAATTTAGAAATGTATCATCATTATTGAAACTAATGTTAAAGTTGTAAGACTCACATTGTGAAATTAATTTTCCAGTTTCTAAAGTTTAAAAAATCTACAAAAAATAGTACTCGTGATTATGATTATTTTTAAAAGTACTAATTCACCCCCCTCTTTATGTATCTCACACTTTCAAGTGGTATCCGAGTGTGGTCTCAAAAATAGTGTTTTAGAAAACCTTGAGATAAATAATTAATGACACATTTTGATAATTATAACACTACGGAGGTTTATTCAATCACCCGTCCACCTTTATTTAAAAACATCCCATTTTATTTTTGGAAAATTTGCATGTCTACTTTTCAGTAATCCATTGACTATAGAATTTGGCATATTATTCATACTAATTACTCACCTCCATCACATTATTTAAATGGTATTAAAATTAATATTTCCTTTAATGAACACAAAGGATAAGGAACTTTCACATTGCTAAGTGTTTGAATTATTTCTTTTGTGTTTTAAAATATGAAGACTATATGAGATTTTCTACATGCACTATCGAGAAAGTGATTTAGGATAGGTTGTGTATCACCTACGAGGGAATCAATGAAGTTAAGAAGTCTAGGCTAAATATTCTTTTGCATGACTATGAACTTTTTCACATGAAACCTAAAGAGATTGTGTCTGAAATGTATAATAAGTTCACCCAGATAGTAGCATCCTTGCATGCAATAGGTAGAGAACTATCAAATTATAAAAAAGTTAATAAAATTTTATGTTTTTTAACTAGCTCTTACGATGAAAAATAAATAAAAATTACTGAATAAAAAATTTAAATTTTTACACTTTTGACAATTTCCTTGGATCACTCATCGCCTACGTCCAAGGAGTGAGTCAAAGGCAAAATTATCTAGGAGAAAAGAAGAAGGAGAAAACTATAGTACTAAAAGAAAATGATTCTAATAATGTTAAATCTTCAGAAGATAAGGATGATGAAATAGCCTTGATGACATGCCAGTTCAAGGGCTTTCTAAATAGAGAACACAAATGTCATCAAAATAACTAGTGCAAAGGTAAAAGCCACAAATCTATTAAAGTTTTGTTTGATACAATTTACTTTGTGTGTTGGAATCCAGGTAACCTTCAAGATGATTGTGCCAACCTGAAGACTTGCACAAATAAGGAGAACGGTAAAGAGAAGCCAAAGTATAAAAAGGGTAAATAAAAGACACAAAATGCTTTTAGGGCCGACTCTATCTCAAAATCATCAAAAGAAGAAGTAGAAGAGGAGGTAACAAATTTGTGACTAATGGCTAATGAAAATCTTCATCAATCTAATAAAGATTAGTTATGTCAACTCTCTTATGATGAATTGCTTATTATTTCTAAAAATATCCATGATTTGTATAAGATGCCTAGGAAAATGCATGCTAGTCTTAATACTTAACTTTTTACTTTACAAAAAGAGCATGCTAGTTTAATTATTGAGCATTCTACTCTAGACACCAGTCATTTGACATTTGGGAAACCAAATGAGGGTGTTAGGGAGGGAAGAGAGAGAAGCTCCACAAATTAAGGAAGTATTTGGAAGAAGATCTTGAAGAATTCGTGTGGCATTGTTGGAGATGGAAGATGGTGGCCGGTCATCCAAGGATGATAGAAACACTAAAAATTCGTTATCTACCGCGAGTCCAATCATGTTGGACTCAAAAGATAGATTATCCTTCAATCGAATCTGTTCTTTTCGGATTTTGGAATCCCATCTAGTCATAAATGAGGGAGGTTTAAATGCTAGAGAAAAACCTTTGCCGATTTCAGGCAAAGGTAAGGAAGTAATTTCATTTTTTGATATTCCTAAACCTTTGGATACTATCATTAATGGAGCAAATGATAAGGAAGCATCTTCTTCAAGAGGGAGTTTTGCTGAAATTTTGAAGAAGGACATGGTTATTCCAATTATTTCTCCAAAATTGGATATCCTTAATGTGTGGACTAAAAAACCTCACATTAAAATAAAATTAAGTGAAATTCATGATGATATGAGAGATGAAAATGTTGTCATTCTTGACAAGGAAAAGGAATTATCTAATGTTCAAATCTTAAACAATTCCATGGTTGTTAAGATTCTTAGAAAAAATTATCCTTTTTCTAAATGTGCATTTGAATTAAGAAAGCAATGGTCGAAGTTTGGAGGATTTCATATTACATTGCTTGGTCTAGATTGGCTCCTTTGTTCTTTTCAATCTCATGAAGCTAAGGAGGGAGTTCTTAATGGAGGACCTTGGTTTGTAGGGGATTTTGTGGTAGGATTAGACAATTGGTCTCCTACCTTCTCTCCTCATTCTTTGAATGGAATTTCTTCTCCTATTTGGGTTCGTCTTCCTCATTTGCCACTTCACTGTTGGGATGAATCCAATATCACAAGAGTTATTTCTAGAATTGGAACTCCAATTTTATTGGATGGTAATATGTTTAGATGGGGGAGAAGGGAATTTGCTAGAGCTTGTATACGAGTTAATTTGAATTCCAAACTCCCATCTGGAATTTGGGTGAAAGGGGTTCATGGTAAATTTTTTCATAAATTTGAGTATGAAAATTTATCAGCTTTTTTGCTTCAGGTGTGGAATAATCGGCCATAATGAGAATGTGTGTCCTAATTCTACACATAATCAAAATCCTTTTGTTAAAGAGATTCCTTCCAGCTCTTTCAAATCTGAGAATTATAATTTTGGGCCTTGGATGCATGTGAAGTTCAAAAACAAAAGAAGGTTCAATCATGAGAAAAAGCTGTTTAAAGTTGTCTCAACCTTGGATAAATCAAAGGAAGTTTGTGTTAATATAAAAGATGCGGCCTTTGAAGATGTTGAAGGAGACGAAATTGCTGGTGCAGTTTTTGCTGAAGATCATTTGACAGCTATGGAAGCAGCAGAAAAAAAAGGAAGAAGAACATAAGATAGTTAGACAAGGAGCTAAAATTCCCAACAATATTCCTAATTTTGCTGAAACGGCTGATTCAATGCAAGAAATTCAAAATTTAAATTCAGCAAATCCTTTGACTAATCCCGTGAATATGGAAGGTAATATGTTGTATCTCAATAGCAATTTGAATTCAAATTCTGAATTCAAATGTCCTGAAATTGAGGAAGCTACTAAGGGAGAAGTCTATGCTGTCGATTCATCTCAAGGTGCTGAAATTAAGGGAGCTAACAAACCTTGGTTTGAATTCAAAATTGTTGATTTTTAGGAGGCAAGTGCAACTCCACTAACAGAATTGGTGGTTGAGTCTATCATTAATGATGATCTAATTATTAAGTCAGCTAATGATCTTGAATTCAAAACCGTTATTTGCTTATTAAGAGATAACTCTCCTCCTTCGGATATCTCTTTAAATTTTAAAAAGGCTGCTCTTAAAAAAGATAATAGTATTTTTAAGAAAAGTATGTCACCAGGTTCTAATCACACTTTGTTCAAAGAACTCCAAGAATTAGGGCCGATGAAAGATATTCCTAGAAGAAGGATGGCTGAAATCAAAGTGAAGAACGGCAAGAGAGGTTCTTCTTCTCTTTTATCTCGATAAAATGCAAGATGGTATTCCCATTGACATCAACATAGAGGTAAGATATTTGAAGATGGAGCTACTTATCAAAAAGATTGGATTAATGATATCTTTTTATGCTGAATTTGGAAATTGGTTAAAGCTTATTGAATATCTTTCAATGATATTCCTAAGTAATTTCTGGATTTTTTTTGTTAAATTGTATTTTCCTTTTTAGCTTTGTTTTTTTTCTTATTTGTTATTTTAAAAATTTTTTAAGTGATTATGGAATCTTTACTAAGTCATATTCTCTAGCTGGATGGGAACTCTGGGATACTAATCAACCTTTGGGTTGTTCATTACTTTGGTATCCCCTGCATCTCAACAGTTTCAAAATACGAAATAGTGGGTTTCATATCATTTATGATGAGTTTAAACTAACAAACTTTTGTCCAATAAGGTTCCTTTTTCTTGTTAAAAGTGGAATCATTAGTTTCATTTTCCTAGTTTGTAATAGGTTGACTTTTCTTTTATAATTAATGCATTCCTGTATTTTCTCAAAAAAAAAAAAAAAAGAGAGCATTCTACTCTAGATAGCGATCATATGAATTTATTAGATGAGTTTAATGCATTAAATAATAAGTAAGTTGATATATATTTGATGCACATAATTTCTTAAAAACGTTAGATGTTGAGCTAGAAAAAGCATTTAAGGATTTAGTAGAACTTGCATGGAAATTATATAGTAGTGAGCATGCATTAAAACTGGAAGTGGCAAACTATGAAAGTGCAAAAAAAATATTTACAAGCAAAAAATACTACACCGGAGAACAATAAACTATAACTTTTAATTGCTTAGTGGTATAATCCCTCAACAAAACATATATCACTTAAACCAAGGAGGCGGCACCATCACCCACATCGGCTAATGAACCCATTCTCTGGTTTTAGGTGTTACTCTTATGGCATGTTAGGACTCACAGCCCGTACTTACACAATCCACCTTAGGACACATTTAGTGTGGAGGCCTAAATTGCATTCATCACAGCATAACATGCATACATCTAATTCATTCAAGCATAAGGTGGAACCCAAACTAATTAACTTGTTCCCAAATCTAGCCTTTAAATGACATTATAGGGGTTCTCTCTTAAAATACCTAGTGAGGGTATGTGGTACCTGGACAATGACTGCTTGAGGCATATAACTGGTGATATCAAGCAGTTCTGCACACGGTAGGCCAGGTTAGGTGGTAAAGTGACATTAAGAGATAACATGACTAGGAAAGTAGTTGGATCAAGTAAAATTGGAAACTTTAAACACTTTATGATTAAAAATATTTTTTTAGTTGATGATTTAAATCATAACTTGTTAAGTATTAGACAACTAAATGATAAAAGATTTGATGTGAAATATCTTTCTAACAAATGTATGGTTAGCTTAGGTGATAAACTTGTGTTCAAAGGAAAATGGATGAACAATATTTACATGTTAGACTTCAATTATATTGAATATTAAAATTCCTTAAGTTTAAAAATAATAATTAATGAATATAGGCTATGGCATAGGATACTATGCCATGCTAACATTAAAACACTTAGGAATATCACTTAAAAAAACCTTATTAGAGGCATACCTAAGTTACACTTCACTAAGGACTACATATGTGATGCATGCTAACTAAGAAAACAAGTAAAATAATCATTTGATTCAATTAAGGATATCAACACCTTTAGGCCCTTACAAATCCTCCACATGGACCTATTTCGACCGGTTAGTACTCCTAGCCTAGGAGGAAAGATTTATGGATTTAATAGATGACTACTTTAGATTCACTTTGATAAGATTTATGGCACTTAAGAGTGAGTCATTTAAGGAATTTAAAACCTTCTCCACATGTATTTAAAGGAAATTAGGATGTGAAATTTCAAGAATACATATTGATCATCAAAATTAGGGACAATCTTACTTTTAATTCGGTGTTGTGTTTATATTCTCGTACAGCTTTCTTTTTCCAATTTTGTGTATCTCCTCTTTTGGTGATGTCAAAAGGAGGAGAACATGTTTGGTTGTTTAGCTTTTATTGTATGTTTTTTTAATAGAAATTCAATGGGGTTTTTTTTTTTTTTTGAAGAAGCAATAAATGCATTGATAACTAAAACAGAAATAACAAACTACAAAGTACTTCTTAATGATTCCTCCTTTAACAATTCAACAAATGAAAGATGAACCTTATTCAACCCTATATCATCCAAGAAAAAGAAGAAAAAATAGCATAGTTAGCACATAAATCTGCTAACTTATTACAACACCTCTATATACAATTGAAAATCACATAATTACAATCCCTAACAAAAGAAATGTCTTCTACTCCTTTTCCACCTGTTGCAAATGAATTTTGTATGAGCTTGGTTATGTTGGCATTGTCACAATCAATAATGATGTCTTTATACTCCAACATCCAATCTTTAATCACCTCTTTAATGGTTTTTATAGCTAGAATCTCCAAATGAGATATATCCCAATGAACACAAGCTTTACCAAAAGCCAAAAGAATCCTTCCTTTTTTATCTCAAAAGACACCACCTACCCCACCATTGTAAGATGGTAATAAGGATGCATCTAAATTCACTTTGATATAATTGGGTGGAGGAGGATGCCAAATGTTTTCCAACAGAGAGAGATGATTGGCAACCAACCATACCGACTTATCCCAATTAAAAGCATTACAAACTGCTACATAATTAACCAACTCAACTGCTATAAACACTACAGTCCTCTCAGATTCTCCATGAACCAACTCATTCCTCTCCTTCCAAGTAAAGTACACAGCATTGTAAAATAAATTTAACAAAAAGAATTCTGAAGAGACATCTACTTCTAGCTATCTTAAAAATGGGTAAGAAGTGGTATTCCAAAGCTCCATTTATTTAAAAGTTGAAGAACCTCCTTAAGCTTCTTACAACTAACAGTCACATGCTATCTATCTTCAACTTCAATACACCCTCTTGGACATAAGTTGTTCATTTTCAATCTCCTGTATGATAAGAATTGAATGCTAGGTAAAGTGTTATTCAATAACCTCCACCAAAAGTTCTCCACCCGAGCATTAAGCTTTGCCCTCTTCAACCATTTCCAGTATTTATAATCTAGAAAATTTTGCTCCCTAGACGAAGCAACCAGAACTGAGATAGATTTCCTAGAATTTTCTTGAATAAGCTCAAGCTTGTCTTCCTAATTATTTTATTAGATTTCAACTTTACTAATCAATTCCACCAGCTCACTTCCAAAATTCTTCTTCAATTCAACAATATTCCATATTCCTTCTGAAATGAAATAGCTTAACATCTGTATTTCAAAATTGCAATCTTTAGGAACCACAAATGTTGGTCACTTGTTTAAACTCTTATACATGATCTATAAATCATTAAACATATCAATTGAGTCCCCATTTGCTATCTTCCATCTAACAATCGGTTTAAGAAACTTGCCTCCATCCTTTTGTTAACTTCCAAGCTGGCGAAATAGCTTTCTTCCCAGCACTATAATCCCAAATTAAACCATATTTTGGGTTTAAGGTCTTAAGAAACAATGATTCTTTATCTTGAACATACTTCCATGCAAGTTTTACTCTTAAAGGGCAAACCATGCTAGAACATGAATGCAAATCGTGGCCACCATTCTTCATCGGTGCACACATAGTACTCCAACTCACATAATGAAGGCCTAAACCTCCATTCATTTTGTTCCAAATAAAACTTCTGCATAGCTTGTAAATTTAATTTAAAATACCCATTGGAATCATAGAAAGTGTGGAATGAAAAGACAGATAGGAGAGCAATACCGTTGTAACAAGGGTGATTCCCTCTAACAAAGAAATAAACTTGCCACCCCTAGTATTCAACATCTTTAAAACTTTCTCAATGATGAATTGAAAGTCCACCTTTACTAGTCTTCTCAAAGCAACTTTGACTCCAAGATAATTGAACTCTTTTACATATTTGAATCCCATGATAAGAGTTATAGAATTCATCCTCTTTCTTCTAACAAATTTTCCAAATAAAATTCCTGATTTACTGTCATTAACCTTTTGCCCAGTACATCCACAAAAAGAATTCAAAATACATTTAATATTCTTCACATTCTTCACCTTAGCATCATAGAATACTATAATGTCATCTACATAAAGCAAATGCGAGATCTTTGGGCCATTTGGACTAACCTGAATACCAATTGAATCATCTCAAAAAAAAAAGCATTAGACATGAGCTGAGAATAAAGGATAAAAACAAAAGCCGACAACGGGCATCCCTGTCGAAATCCACTTCTACCATTAATCCAATTAGACTGATTCCCATTAATTAATAATTAAAAGGAAGCATATTAAACACAATCCATGATTAACTTGGAGAAGAAAGGAGGAAATCCAAAATAATCTAAAGCTTTACTCATAGTCGATCACCCCACGGAATCATACGCCAGCTCCATGTCTATTTTGAATGAGACTAAACCTTTAGAAGATTTAGAATGCCTGAACTTATGAAAAATCTCTTGAGCTATGAGTACATGATCAGAAAGAGATCTCCCTTTTTAGGAAAGTAACTTGCTCATTAGAAATTAATTTTGGAATAATGCAAGAAAGTCTATTCAACAAAACTTTGGCCGCTATTTTGTAAACAATTTTTCCCAAGCTGATCGATCTGTAATTGTATGGAGTCAAAGGATTACTTACTTTAAGGATTAACACAATAAGAGTTTCTTTCCAACTCTCACACATTTCAACTGTAAAAGAAAATGGTTCAAAGCCTTCCAGAAATCATCTTTTATAATTTACCAATAACTTTTAATAAAGGAGTATGATATGCCATCATTCCCTGGTGCAATGTATCCTTCAAATTACTTGATCACACTCTCCACTTCATCTAAAGAGAAATCTTTGTTTAGTAATTTTTTATCCTCCTCATCCCGACATCTCCACGGTTTGGGCCATCCATCCAAAGAAAAATCCCTTTTACGCCATTTTCCATTGAAAATTTTGAAAAAAACTTCTTCAATCTGATGTTGATCCTCCACTATACATCCATCTTCATCTTTTATGTTGAAGCTAAAGTTGAAATTTCTTCTAGCACTAGCCAAGGACTAAAAAAATATGGAGGTATAGTCTCCCTCTACCATCCAATTAACTTTTGCACGTTGTCTCCACCAGCTGTTTAGGCGAAGTAAAGTTGAATTCAGTTAATTAATTGTAGATTTCAGGCACCAAATATCTTCACTTAAGAGGAAACCATCATCAGCTTCTTTAAGTTGAAGGATGATCACCTTTCCTATGTATGATCTTTTTTTTTTTTAAGAAATGTCTAAAATCCAAAAATAAAAAATAACCTAAGAACAACCATCACATTCCTCCTTTAATAAAGAAATTAAGGAAGGAGGAACACTATCGGAATTAAAAACATCCCAAAAAAAATCTAAAAAAAAAGCATAGTTAGCACACATATCTACCAACTTATTATAATCTCTATCAACAAAAAGAAATAAAACTTGTTTGAAATCATTAAGAAAAGATAATTCCTTCCAATTAAGAGTTTCTTCTTTGACTGCATCTTTATTCAGCATAGTTTTCCAAAATAATTCCATGACGTTGTTATTTTCTCCTTCGATAATAATGCCATCAAACTCAAGCATCCAATCATGAGTGAAACTCCTTAATTCAAGAATAGATTGAACTTCTACTTGAGAGCTATCCCAATGAAGATAACTAAAACCAAAGGCATCCATGAATCTTCCTCTAAAATCACAAAATACAACACCAACACATGCTCCGTTTGAACTCCATAAAGAGGCATTTACATTGACCTTAATCCAATTGGGAGGTGGGGGATGCCAAGATGGATGGGACTACTGACCAGCTGATTAGCATCCCAGTTCTCCCAAGTTTGATCCTTTAAAAAAGAAGCCACAACCAAATTGATACATTTAGCTGCTGTGATAGATGAACTATCCTCAGATTTACCAAGAACTAATTTGTTTCTGCTCTTTCAGCGTCCATACATAGCCAAACAAAATAGGAATTAGAGGAAGCAAGTTGTTTTAAAATGTTAATACCTTTAGCATACGAGCCAGCTTCAGGAATATTGAAACCCTATTTACTAAGAATAAAAGTAATATGAGAAATCTTTTGACAAGTTATAGCAATATAATCAACATCTTCAAGGCTAAGCATCCTCTCGGACAACCATGAAACTCTATAAGATTTGTATTAAACAGGGTGTTAAATAAAGGAATAGAATTCAAGTTCAAATGCCACCAAAATAATTCAATAAAAGGTTTTAGCATGATTTTGTTGTTACAGCTCCAATGATCAATCACATTACAATCTTCCATCAATTTATCAAATGTTAAAGCAATAATAGACTTTCTAGAAAATTTAAAAGCAAATTCCAAAGAATCTTTCTGATCTTCAGAGTGAATAGGGACGAACAACACAAGTTCCAACAATTATTGTCCAAAAATCTGTCTCAATTGGCATTCATCTCATCTACCATCTTTGACGAAGCGATCAAGATATTTGAATACTTCATTAATATTAACAATAAACTAGTGGTCGAAGAGCTTTAGCACCATCCAATAAAATCTTCCAAGTAGATGAAGCCCCCTTCCTAGAATCAACATTAAAGATATCCTCACCATATTTTGGGACCAATACCTTCGAAACCAAAGACTTTGGCTTAGAAATAATGCTCCATGCCAATCTTACCCTCAAAGATCCAACCTTGCAAATATCAGGATGTAACACATGACCACCTCCTCTCTTCGATAAGCATAACACCTCTCAAGCAACATAATGAAGTCCCCTACCACCATCAAACTTTTTCCATAAAAAATTCCTACTCATTTTATCAAATTTACCCAACACCCGTAAAGGAACAAGTGATTGAGTTGATAAATAAATAGGAATAGAGAGAAACATCTTTCCACTGCAATGTATAATCAGTACAAGGATTTGTGTTACGAAACTGAGATTATGGATTAGACTTTTGATGATAGCAAACACTCATGTTTTTCTACAACTGCCTTGCCTGCTAATTTTTTAGGATCACAAGATCGAATGCAACTCAAGCCATCTCAAGATCGGATAGATTTAGGTTGAGTCAATTCTGTATTTTTTCCTTTATTGAGTCAATTATAAAAGTGGTTCATGATGCTAAGTAACCTTACACACACACACTTGAGGGGGTTTTCTGAGTTTTCTTATTTTGAGTACATCAGCCTGGATGATATTAATATCGGCTAGGTTGATCCAATTAAAAATAGAAACCCTAATTAGGGCATCCTGGTTAAGCAGCCGTCATTAAGCAAAACATCCTGGACGATTCTTGTATCAGCCGGGACAATAGGCTCAAATCACAAAAAATCAGCCGTAATGATAAATTTAGGTATTCTTTATTTTAAGTTATCGGCCATGATGATCTCCAAATCAGCCTGGACGATGCAGCACAATTATGCCTAAATTATTCTGGCAATTATGGAAAGCAATTAACGTTGATTGATATGATCACATCGGCCAGGTCGATCATAGAATCGGCCGAGACAATATCTTGGGTGATTGAAATCAGCCAACATATATTCCGGGCAATGTTTAGGATGATTGTACTCGAATTTGAACTAATAGGCTAGGATGATATTGTATTGGTCTGGACGATGTAACCAATTTTTTTCTGATCATCTCAAATTGTCCCCGGCTGATTGAGCTTACTTTATACTGATCGTCCAGGATGATAATCCTATTGTCCTGGACGATAAAGTTGGTTCTTGAAATTCTATTTAAAGGACCCAAATTTTCTCATGCAAAAAAAAAATAACTTTTGCTACTTTCTTTACCTGAGAGAGCCTAGAGGAGAGAGTGATAGAGAGAGGGAGAGAGAGAGAGAGAGGATTTTGTGAGGGGGAGCTTTTGAGGGAGATTCAGAAGGGTTACTCCAAGCATTATTCCACTTCTTCTTCTACTAGAGTCTCTTATCCTTGGAAGGGTTGGGAGAGGTAAGCTTCAGCAATCGATCGAGGTTCTCTACCTTCTTCAGGAGGAAGCAAAAGGAGTCAATGTTCTCTGCCTACTTCAAGAGGAAGCAAAAGGAGTTGGGTTCTTTGCCTTGCCGGGGTTGGCAAAAAGGAGGTTTTGTAAAGGCTTCTCTGCCTTGCTGTGGGAGCAAAAGGAGAGACACTTTTGTAGTGCAATACTCACAGGGAACCTCCCAGGAGTGGACGTAGGTCGAGTTAACCGAACCACTATAAATCTTTGTGTTCTATTTATACTGCTTCCGCATTTATTTATTTTTCTATACTTTGATTTCTGTGGTGATTTGGTTTTAAGTTTTATTATGCTTTGCTTAAAGAATTTTTAAAATACCAATTCAACCCCCCCACCCCACCCCCCTCTTGGTTAGCCTCGACCTAGTTCTTAAGGGGTTAACATCCCTAACGAACTTTCATGGGGTAATAGAGCGCGATTCATAAAATCTAAGTTTGAAAACTTTTTTGAATTTTAATCCATGCCTGACAACGTAAATTGTAATACTGCGAAGGGTATTATATTACCCAACCACCTTTGTTTGATAATATTTCTTTTAATTTTTTGGAAAACTCGCATGCTTACATTTTTATAATCAATTGATTATTACATGTGGATGCTTGTTAAGGATGGTTATACACCTACAACTAGAAAATTAAATGGCGTTACTGTTCCACTTCCTTTTACAGAATGGACTCTAGATGATAGGGATTTAGCACAATTAAATACAAAATGTTTGAATTGTTTTTTTTGTACTTTGAAATCAGAATATTACATGCGTGTTTCCACTTGCACTACTGGTAAAGAAATTTGGGATAAATTGTGTATTACCTAAGAAGGTACTAATGAAGTAAAGCAATCTCATTTGAATATTCTTTTACATGATTACAAACTTTTTCGTATGAAATCTCATGAATCAATTTTTCATATGTATACGAGATTTACACAGATTGTTACTTCTTTGTATGCCTTAGGAAGAGAGTTTTCTAACTATGAAAAAGTGAACAAAATTTTAAGATGTTTGTCTTCCACTTTTGATGCAAAAATCACGACAATTTTTGAATCTAAATATTTGAATACTTATTTGATTGAAAACTTACTTGGCTCACTCATTTCTTAGGAGCAAGGAGTGAATCAAAGAATTTTGGATGCAGGTGAGAAAAAGAATGAGAAAACCATAGCACTGAAAGCAAATGAAATAAATTCAAATTCTTCCGGGTCTTAAAGTGATGAAGTTTCCTTCATCACTAGGCAATTCAAAAACTTTCTAAGGAAGAGTCATAAGCATCATCAGAATTAGAGAAAAGGTAAGGATAATAAAAATTTTAAAGGTTCTTCTAATGTGTTTGTTTTGAATGCAGGAAGCCTAGACATGTCAGAGCTGATTATCCTACACTTCAAGATCACTCAAGCAAAGAAAAGAATGAGGAGAAACCTAAGTTCATAAAGGATAAGAAGCAAGTCCAAAAAGCTTTTCGGGCAGAGTCTACATCTGACTTATCTGAGACTGAACCTGAAGAGCAGACAACAAACTTATGCTTAATGGCTGATGATTTTGAACAATCTGACCAAGAAGAGGTTAGTCAACCAACCTATGACCAATTGCTTGAAATATGTGAGAAAATCCATGCATCTTTTAAAAAACTTAAGAAAACTCACGCTAGTTTAAAATTGGAGTTTTTGAATTTACAAAAAGAGCATGAAATTTGTAAAAAAATCACTTTCAAATTGATAGCAGTCACATGTCTCTACCTGATGAATTTGATGATTTAAATAAAAAGCACTCTGAATTAATAATTAAGCATGATTCTTTGAAAGCTTCCTACATCTTGCTTGAATCTGATTTTAAAGCTTCTACTAAAGAATATGAGCATAAAAAGCACTGTTTGGAAATTGATTTAGAAAATGCTCACTTGAGGTTTAAAACTGAATTGGATGCATGTAAGAAAAATTGGATGACACCGATATTTGATCCAAAGACAATAACTAGGAAGAAGCATTATAACCCAAATCGATTAAGAAATCCTTTCCTGGAGTGAGATATTTTTTCATGTGGCATGCTAGGACACATAGCACATACTTGCACCATTCACCGTAGTACACATTGGGTATGGAGACCCAAATTGGATAATCCACTACATAACACTCATGCATCACATTCTTCTCTTCATAAGAAGGAACCCAAACCTGTTTGGGTTCCTAAATCTGACATTTGATTATTATGCAGGTGTGCTCCCACCAAAAACCTCATGAGAGAATATAGTACTTAGGACTGCGGAAGCTCATGACTCTTAATTGCTTATTTCTTCTGCTTAATTAAATCTGAGTTACAAGATTTTCTGATCAATTCTTTACTTTTTTTTTTAGTTTGTTTCTTTCTCTACTTTTTGGCATTTTTAATTTTGTGGTTTTTAGTACGTTTCTTTTTAGATAGTTGTTGAATTGATATTTTCTCCTTATTTTTATTTTTTGGAGATTCATAGTTGATGTTTTAACATCTCTAAATCAGTTAAAGGGAGAAACACCACTGATGGTTTCCCTCCATCTAACCTGTTTTAGTGGTATAATTTTCTTCTCTAAAAAAAGTCTATCTCAAATTAACAACTGGTTTTTGAAATTAAGATCTTTTCTACCTTGCTACGATAATCTACCTTATATTTATAATATTCAAAGCTTTATATATCTTTCAAGTTAATTGAAATCTTACCACTGCATTTATCATATAATTGCTAAAGTCTGCTTTGTGGTCTATTCTTCCTTATATTAGAGAATGAGTTTCTCTTCTCTAATATCTAGAAGATCTACTCACAACTAAATATGTTTTAAGAGTTGTTCAAAAAGGGATCTAGCTTGCAAGAACAAAAAATAAAAAGGCCAATGATGCCAAAAATAAAAAGATGCGCAATGACGCCAAATTGAAAAAATATATACACAAAAGTGTATCAAAAATCAAAAGATGCACAAAGAGCGCCATTCAAATTGACAAGAGGCATAAAATGAGCCCACAAAAGACAAGCTTACCCCTCTTTCAAACTTTAAAATTTTACAAGAATTCATTGGTTACTTGATATTTTCAAACACTTGATTTCAAATTCCATGATTGAGACAAATTGCTTTGGTATATTATTCTATAAGATATTTTCTTTGGGGCAAGTTTTGAACGGATCTTTTTTCTTTCCAAATATCAATTTAAGAATTATATTATTAAAATTAAATCTTTTTCATCATTCTACGTTTCTTCTATCTCATAGGAATCTTTTAAAAGCTGATGAATCTAAAATTTATAAAAATTTTAATCAAGTTGTTCATTTATATCATTGGATCGGGTTTGCTTTGGAAAGGAAGTAAAATTACAAAAGTAAAAAAGTGACACAAAATGAGGCCAAAATGAAAACATACGCAATGTAAGCCAAAATTGAAAAATGCACAAATGTGTATCAAAATCAAAAGATGTACAAAGTGTGATGAAAACTAATAAAGAGGCAAAAAATGAGCCCATAATAAGTTAACTTACATTTCTTATATTTTTAAATCTTACAAAACCAATGTGTCTAAAAGACATTTTCAATACTTGAGTTTGAAAATCATGATTCATAACTCATCATCTTTGTATTGATTTTCTATTAGATATATTTCATGTAAGAAGATTAAAAAAGATACTTTTTCTTCTCTAATTTTTTTTCTGAAATTAAATTTTTGTTTAAAAAGAACTTTAACCTGTAAGGAGCATGAGCTAGGATTAAAAATATATATATTTCTAACATTTTTGGATCTTAGTGTGGTCAATTTATTTTTTACTATATATTTTTAATAAAATCAAAAGGTAACTTTCTCATTTTGAGAAAATTTGTTAAAATTAATTAATTTTTCTTAAACGTCAGCAACACCTCCACTGAATCAGAGTCTATTATGTGTGTTCCATTTTTTTTCTGTGTTTCCCTTCTTTTTGATAATGTCAAAGAGAAATAATGTGCTTGACTGGTCGTATTTGTGTTTAAGCTGTATATGTTCATCTTGTATTTGCTTTAGTTTATCTATTATTTTAGCTTTAAAAGTTTTTTGTTTTTGTTTATTTCCTTGTAAAAAAAATAAAGAAACTTTTTTATTTTCCCTATTTTTTATTGTTATCTTAGTGAGGGGGAGATTAAGAGGAAAATTTTTAAATTTTCTAAATTCAACTAGTAATGTTTGACATCGTCAAAAAGGAGGAGATTGTTGCAATTCAAACTCACGAGTTTATGTTTCTTATGATAACAAATATTATGGCTCATATCCTTAATTCTACTTGTATTTGTAATGTATTTTTGTTTGTGTGTGTACTAATATTTCAAGAACATCATGCATCATCCAATGAAGATTTAAGGCTCAAGATTAGGTAAAATAGGTTATGTTATAAAGATTTTTGTAATATTCATTGATGTTTTTTAATTTCTTAAGTCAAGTCCTATAAAGGTATATGTCTTTTTAGTGACCATGCAAACACACACTCAAGGGAAGTGAGGTTGAGTTAAATTAGAAGTTCAATTTTTGAACTAATCATATTGTATGATTTATATCGTACTTTATAATTAGCTTATCTAACTAATCGTATTGGATGATCCAAATCATCAAGGACCATCAGTTACGCTCATGAAAAATAGCCGCCAATCATAATTTGTCAAGATTTTAAATTTCATATTTTATTCTAATCATCTAGGATGATGTACATCATACATTATGATCTATAAAAATCATGTCTAAATTAATCATGTGATTATTCAATTGAATGAGCTTAATTTTAATATTTTGATCTACTATATGATCAACAGAGATGAATTTTAGTTGTATCATATTTTATCCTTGGCAAACTGTATTTCAGTTAAACTAATTATCTCAAACGATCTCAATATCATACTATATGATATATATGTATAAATTTGAACTGATCATACTGAACTATCTGATGATCATCCAGGACTATGAGGTCAAATTCTGCACATTATACTGGATGATCCTGCAATCATACTGGACAATTTTTTTTTTGACAGAATTAAATTTTTAGGGTTTTTGAAGCCCTTTATTTAAGCTTTGTCAAGGCACTTGGTAAGTGTCTTTAGCAGCCACTGTCTTCATTCTTCTGGAAAAACTTAAAGAGAGAACTTGAAAGGGAGATAGGAAAAGGGTAGAGTTTAAGAGGGAGAAGATTCTTGGATGGGGTTTCAAGGTAGTGTGTAGGGGATTTCACTTGGTTGCTCCGGAAAGCTTGCACTTTAATACAATCGGATTCAAGGTTAATCTTGAGGGAAGTTTTGAGAAGAAGAAGTTCTCTTTGGTGTCAAAGGACCAGGCTACTCCGCCGTACTAGGGAAGGTGGAAGTGATTTTGTAAGAGCTTCTCCGCCAAGCTATGAGGGCTAAAGGAGAGTTACTAAAGATTTTGTTTAATACTCTGAGGGAGCCTTCGGGGAGTGGACGTAGGTCGGGTTAAACTGAATAACTATAAATATGATGTGTTCTTTCCTTTAATATTTTTACATTTATTTTTCTTGCGATTAATTGCATGGGTGAAAAAGCTGATTTATCTTTTTATTGTGAATGTAATTCACTTTTTGCATCAAGTTATAAATAGATTTCTCTTTTTGTTAAAGAAGTTTTTAAACATCCAATTCACCCCACTTCTTGGTTAGCCTCGGACTAGTTCTTTAGGGTTTAACACCTCTCACGAGATTTCACCTTTGCTTTAAAACCTAACCAAATGACTTTGAATTCCTAATCTATCACTTGTCTATTAATTAGGCATGTCTCTAGTATCAACCACATCAGTTTGAATGCATTTCTAGATCTGTAACCTCTAGAACTCAAAGCATTTCCATAGTCTTCAAAACCTTCAAATATTTATAACATATACCACTGATCATGACATCTTATAATTTTTACTTAGAGGCCTCTCCAAACTTATTTATCATTATCATCGTCACTAACAAGACACATTAAACTAGTATTGAACCTCGGTTGATCATAGTTGGCCACAAAATCCTAAGACCCTAAACCTTAATAATTGAATTTTCCTCAAACCTTAATGTAGATCAGTCAAACCAAGCCATGAAACCTTCTCCAAACATATCCATAATATGATTTAGAATACATTGAACAAAACCTTAAGCCATGGTCAACTCCAGTCAATAAAGTCAACTAATGTTGGCCAAATTACCCTTTTACTCTTTAAATTATATTACATGCATTGAGACCCCACCAATTCTTGGGGCCACCTCTAACAAACTCAAAATCACATTTTAAAAACATTGAATCCAAATCTAAGCTATGGTCAACCTTGGTTGGTTAAGTCAACCCTAGTTGCCTAAGTCAAGCTAAGTTGACCAAAAGGTCCTTTCAGCCCTTAAACATCCATTTTGTTCTAAATGACCTCACCAAGCCATGGGATCACCTCCAACAAGTCCAAAACACCATTTGGAATGAGATGGATCCATCATTGACCCTAGTCAAACATCGGTGTTAGAGGCTCCATACATTGAGATCCATGCATATTTTTCATTTTAACATAAAATTTAAAGGGCTATAACTTACTAACCACTAGAAGGATTTCTTCAATCATGGGCTTATTTTGATCATAGAGAGACCCTCTTTAACTTTAGAGGCTCCATGTCAACCCTAGTTGACAAAAATCACCCTTTACACTTAATAAATTAATTTCTCATGATTTTGACCAAATCATTAAAACAAATACATGGGAACTATTCATGAGGTTAGCATGAGTCTCCTAAAAATTTCCAAGCCTTAGACCCACATGGTTTGACAATTAGAGTTGAACCAAGTGCTAAAAAGGGGGCAAGATCAAATCTCATGCACATACCCCATGCACATAATAGATGTATCCCAAAAGTTTAAACCCATGGTTTGACTTGGTTTAAAAGAATGGGTTGAACCAAGCTCTCCAAAACCCATATTTTTGGACCCTAGATAAACCCAGTCCAACTTGAACCCAACCAATGAATTGAATAGCCTTTAGAGCCTTCCCTCTATAGCACTTATCAATCCATTTCTGCCTAAGCAACTGAGGTGGTAAGATTCCCTAAAATAACCTCTCTCTAGTTGAATCTAAACTTCTCCAATAACAACCCAAGTACTTTCAAACTCACCTCACCATAACCTTCCCTTCAATCCCATTAGTCACTGCCTAACTGAAATGGTTGCTGGCCTTAGCTTAGGTGTCAAGTCAAATCCCTCAATTTCATGTTCTCTCTCTATAAATACCCATACATTTTTAATTAATTAATATGAATTAAAATTTATTTTGAAGTGCATATAACTTTGAAAATTTATAGAAAATCCAAATCAACTCCAAATTAAGCGATCTTAAGCTCATCGGAGAGAGCTTGAGCTTATTTTTTTAAATATTTGAAAGATATTTTAACCAGGCTTTTTGAGAAAATGAGAGAAGTGGGTTTTCCTATTTTGTTATTTTTCTCAAGATCCAATTGAGCTCAATTTTTGGGAGATGATTGTTGAGCTTATTACGTACCTCCTATAATTTTCATGAGTCATGATGAGCATGAGATTTTTATGATTTTAATTTACAAAGTTATGGGTCCATTTTTGGCCCATCACTTTGAAAATTCATAAATATTCATGCACTTAGAATTATATTTTAAATTTTCTTTGGTGGGTTTATATTAACGTTTTTCAATAGTTTTATCCAAAATCTAGTGGGTCTGGATCCTGAAGCAAATCACTAAAGCTATAGATATATTTAGCTTTGGTGATTGATTTTTTAACCTAGGGAGGCTTTGATGAACTCAAATTTAGTAGGTTTAAATCATGTATTCATGTAGCTAAGTTTCAAATTTCACTGTATTTGGACGTTATTTAGTTTTACATTTAGTGAACCCAAGAATCATGTACAAAATTGACCTACCATTTTTAAAACTTCATAATAAAATCATTTTAAATCCAAAAAAAAAATACTAATAATATATCAAAATGCTCAAGTTAATATCACAATATTGGGAAAATAAGCCATATCAGATTGATCCAAAATTAAAATTAATTTTAGAAATCAAGAAATTTAATAATTAATTAAAATAAATATTTAAAATTATATAAAAATTACCAAAAAAAACTTGAAATCATCCATAAAAGGTATTTCTGACATTTGGGGAAGATTTCTAGTTGCTTGGAGTTAATTTTGAACTAAAATAAGAAAATATCAGTAATTAAATAATTAAATAGATCCCAAAATACATTAAACTTCAATAGTTCATAACTAATTCCAAAAAATTTCAAATTGAGTAAACTCAAAGCAATTGGACTTATCTCTAAGTTAAATATTTAAGAAAAATATAAGAACTCCATAATTCACTATAAATCAAAAAGGCAACATTTGAGTCAAATTTAATATATAAAATGCACTAAAATTAACAAATTTATAACTAATTACAGAAAACTCTAAATTCAGCAAAGTCAAAGGCATTGGAGTCATCTTTGGTCATAGTATTTATAAAAAATATAAAAATTCTTAAAACCAATATAAATAAAAATGTTAGAAATAGAATCTTTATTTAATGCATTAAAATGTCATTAAAATATGAAAAATAAATAAATCATCATAAATTTAATAAATATTTAATCCAATGAAATTAAATTAGTAAATGATATTAAATGAATTACTATCAATGAAGTTTTTAGGCTAGACTACCTCGAGCTATGGGGTTATAAGTTCTAACGAGGCCCTGGGTTCTCATGCTCGTTGTGACAATACCACGAACAAATTTGTGAACACTAAAACATAAACTTAAATAAATTAGTAAATAATAAATTAAATTTAAATAAAAATCATTAATACAACATATAGTCATTATATTGTTTCATAGCCTTGTGCTTGATTCCTTTTAGGAGGGCAAATGTATATTGGATTGAGAAAGCTTTAAGGATCAAATTATTTAATTAAAATAAAAGACTATGTTATAAATCAAGCTCAATTCTAGAGGGTTGATAACATTATATTTTTTGAGTCTAGGACACATTGATCAACTACTTCAGGCACTTAAGAGTTGTTGAATTCTAAGTTATTTAAAACCTAATGGTAAATAACTTTAATAATCAAAATATTCTTAAAAGAAATTTTAAATCTCTAAATCATTATAATTTAAATTCAAACTATCCTTTAAAGACTTTGAACAAATAAATTCATTTATATATAATTTTAAACTAATAAATCCTTGGATCTATCCCAGTCACATAGCCTTTCTATGCAAACTTAGATGGTTTACTTGCTTGTATATATATAGATATATATATATATATATGGTAGGATTAGAAACCCACGATTATTGTGGTGGAGCCTAGCCACATTTCTTTTCTTTAAAGTTTAAGCATGGTGTAAAATTTTAAAATAACGAATAAATGAATTACTTTTTTATACTCATGTTGACCTCATTTCAGTATGTGATCATCAGGACATATCTAGACTCGTTCTTGGTGATCTGATGATTGAGGATTGTCCACTTGTCAATCATATAGGTCTTAATCACATCATATTTCATTCCTAAATCAAATTCCAGTCTACCTTTCAATCTTACCTTCAATTAAGTATTCAAACTCCATTTAATATTTAACCAGTTTTCAAATCAAGATTCAATCATTTTCCATCTATCTTAACCATTTTTTGAATGATGACAGTGATTCAAATCTAATCTGTCAAACTCAAAATTCTATTCAAATTCAGAATTCCAAGTCAAAATCCAGGATTAAAGGGTTTTTGTTCTAAAACCCTTTCTGGATGATTTTTTAATCACCTCAAAATCCTATCAAATGATCCTTGATTCATGATCAATCATTTACATATTAATTAAGCATGTTGCTAGAGTTAACCCTCCAAATTTGAATTCAATTTGACACATCTAATCCCAAAAACTGAATTGATTTCTAAAAATTATAAAACCTTCAAATATTTATAGTCTATGCCATTAGACCCTACACCTTGTGAAATTTAACTTTGGGACTTTTCGAAAGACCTTTGACCATGTCCATAGTCTTTAATATGATATATTGACCAATAAATTATATTTTGTTTGACCTAGTTTGAACTATAGTTGACCAGGGGTCAAAATGACCAAAATATCATTTAAAGGAAAAAATTAGACTTTTCCCCAAAACTCAACATGGCACGGTCACATCAATCCTTCTAACCTCTTCTAATGCATCCTAAATATCATTAAAATTATATTGGACTCAAACCTAGACTTTGGTTTAACCTGGTTGATCAAGTCAACCATGGTTAAGTAAATGACCTCTTAGGGTCTAAATGTCCATTTCAATCCAAATAACCTATTTAATGCATGGAATTAGCCCCATTGGTCTCCATTGATCAAACCAAATCTTTTGAGCCTAATCCCAATCCCTAGTTTGACTTGATTGACCAAGTCAACCTTAGTTGACTAGATCAACTATTAACCTTCCTTATGTGCAATCCAACTTTAATTCATCCCTAAGTCCATTCAAATCACTTTGAACTCCTCTACTAGTGATTGGAACTTGATTGGACACTTTGGCCTAGTCAATAATTGACTTAGTCTACTAAGTCCAACTCTGGTCTAATTTGATCCCCTTTGAGTCAAATCACTTCACTTAACCAAATTAATTTCTCCAAACCCTTAATCCCACTCCTAATTCAAGTGCACTTAAACCATTGAAAAGTCAAACCCTGGTAAATTTGACCAAGTCAAAACTTTAACTTGGTCAAACTCATGTGTTTTGATTAAATCCTCCCATGCATTTGACCAAAACCCATCAAGCCTTCAAGGTCTCTTAAAAATATGGATGGAATAAGCTCTAACTCACCATGGGTCAAACCATGGTTGAGTTGACTTTGTCATACTATTAGGAATGGTTAAAGCTCTTTATATGTTGACTTCTTCCCTCAAACATCAAGTTTACACCTCTAAGTCTCTTTGAGTTTATTCCACCAGTAATCTAAAACCTCTGGAGTGCCACCTCAACTTCCTTGACCAAGTTGACTGGTCAAATAGTTAAAAAATGGTCAAAGGAGCTTACATGATTGAATCACATAGCTTAAACAAATCCCCCCCAATCCAGTTAGCCCAAAGATTCTATTTAAACCCAAAAACTCTCTTAAAGGCTCCTCAACCAAGCTTAGTCCTTGGTTTAACCCAAAGATGAAATATTGTTCCCTTCTCTACACTTAACCATATAAAGGCATTGAGGCCCCTCCAGCCTTATCTTCTGCTCCCTAACCACCTTGGACACATGTCCTCCATCGAAGGGTGAGGCCTGATCAATCAGGACCCTCCATTTCAAACCCGAGAGTTAAAACCCCAAAAAGCTCTAATTTTAATCAATAATAGTATACTTTTCCTCCAGAGCTTCCCTACTCCCGTACACTTTTTGTTTCAGCTCCCCAACTCTTCTTCTACATCTCCCTTGTTTGACTTCACTAGAAAGTGGTCGTCGATAATGAGCTTTCTGGCCAACCTTCTTTATAGTCCGTCCAAGGTGTGAACTTGAGATCTAGAGCTTTTCAAACTTCATTTTATTCTAGAGAAGTGTACGAGGATAGTCTACAAGCTCGGATAATCCAAAAAAAAAAAAAAAAACTCAAAGGTTGGATTAGGTAAAAACTCAAACACTAGCCTAGGACACATAGATTAAAATAGCTTTCTATTAAGCTCTTTTCAAACCGTTAAATCACTTCTCATTGTTTCTCTTCATGTTTTAACCTCTATTTAAAATTTCATAAAAAATATTTGAGTATTTTGAGAAAACGAGCTCATTTTTTCTATTCTTAGGGTTTTAATTTGTATAAGCCATGCATATGCATGTTTTTTGAGCCATTAATCGCACGATCAACGGATCGAATTTCATCATTCTTTAGCTTATTCGACCACTTGAAGGATTTGATCATCAAGATCTCCATTCGACATGATCCTAACCGTTGATTCAAAAAAGCAGAGGATTAGACGACAGCCATGGGCTGTTGATGTGGTTTAGTGAAACTATATGGCCCATCGTAGCCGCCCCGCATTAAATGTGGAAGATTTCCAGTGGCGCAGTCATCAACATTTAATGCCACCACCGGCAATCATTGCCCGTGGTTTGAATCAACTATTTCGGAGCCACCATGTGTCCTCCCGCCACTACCAGCGCCGTGATTTAAGGATAATAAATTTTAATTCATTTTAATACATTTATTAGTAGTTTGTTTACTAAAAATCACAAAAAATTCTTTTTAAAACAAAAAATTAAGCGATGTACTAGTAGGATTCCTTAGGTTTATCATTGATGCTACAGCTGAAGGATATTTAGTGTGTAAGTCATTTGAGGAGGCTTATGAATTAATTAAGAAAATGGTTACAAATAATTTTCAGTGACATTCTAATAGGGTAAACCCTAAGCAAGTAGATAGAGTGAATGAATCAGATGCATTATCTATTTTGACTACTAAGGTAGCTATTATATATTTGTTTAGGATCAGGATCACCAATGCATTTGGAAGAGCATGATTTGACATCTATTAGTGTAGTAATGTTTAAGCGATTGAGAATGTGAATTTGATTGAAGGATAAAATAATATATGTTCTTATACTTACAATCTTGGTTAGAGGAACCACCCTAATTTTAGTTGGCCTAATAATAAAGTTGGTGACAACAATCAGTGGAATATGGATCAATCAACTCAAGGAGGAATTGTAATAATCCTCAATATCCTATACTAAACCCTAAACCCTCTTATCTCCTCGATTTTAATCAAAATAATTAATTCAAAGATAGGCAGAGCCCTTTGGAAGATGTAGTGATTTGATTGGGAACTCAATTACAAAGTCAAGTTGCTTCAATTAAAAACTTTCAAAATAAATAAGGATAGCTTGTAATCTCTTTTAGAGCAGTCCTCATGGATCATTACTCAATGATATTGAAATTAATCCAAAGGAGAAATGGAAGGATATTAGTGTGGACCACTTGAGAAGTGGTAGTGATGTAATGCAACCAAAATGATATATCTAGACAAATCTGACTGAAGACTAAAACTTTAGTGATGCTCGAGAGGCAACTCAAATGTATTGATGTTAAAATATTAGTTTTATTGACCAAGTGTTATTTATTTAATTATTATGTTTTTTTATTATTTGTTGTAGTTGAAAATATATTGTATGTGTACTAAATGTATTTTATTAAGTATGGTTATGAACAATATTATTATATATCAATTTTCTCAAGAATTCACATAAGTTCTGAATTTAGCTCAGCACCAAAATGCCAGATCATTAAGCACCGCAGCATTTGCTTTCTAAGCACCGCTTCATTTATACTGTGCTCCACTAAATTGATATTATAGGAAAATTGTCATTTATAATATTTCTGCATGGTTTATTTAAGTGTAACATCACTATTCTTACTCTGATAGTGCTTTGGTCCAACAGTGCCTAATTGATCTTTGCTACAGCACTGGCGCATTAAATTCCATGCTACTGTACAGCAAAAATGCTTTCCATATGATTCTTTTTGAAGCACCATAGTGCTGCGCTAAGTGCCGCAGCATTAGATCAAAATAATAGTTAGGATTTATAGCACCACATCATTGTTCTTTTCAGAGCATCGTGATGCTCTTATGTTTCAAACACCACGATGGTTTCTTGGTCAAAATGTTACCGATTCACTTACCGATTCTTGTACCACAATGCCATGTTTCCTTTATACTCAGTGCCATTGTCAGTTTACATGTTATCACTTGGTGTTTTTTCCCGTGCTATAGTGGCGCGCATCAAAAGCACCGTAATGCCCATCATTTTTATAAATAGAAAGGAATGGTTTCAATATTTTCATTGTATTTTCATTTGCTTTGTTTTATGATTTTGTAAACTTTTATTCTCCTAATCTTCTTATTCTCCAAATGGCTCCTAAAATTTTGGTTAGTAAAAATAGGACTGCCTCCTATTTTGATAGAAGGAGATTCATATCTATCGAGGCTGAAGAGCGTTATGGGCACTTGTTCATGAACAAGCAATTCATTCATTTGCTTTGTTTTACCAGGGAGAGGTAATTATGTATATGATATAAAATTGGGGTTGGGAAACCCTTTACGAGGAACTTTTTGCTGCTATTTTAAATATGGTCTAGGATTTTTTTGTCAATACTAAAGAAGCCCACAATAAAGTATTATGTCCAGATAAGTGGGTTTCCTTCAAACCCTCATATTTTAACCATCTTTATAAGCTAAGGGATATGGAGGATGATTATTGTTATGATTTTAGTATGTCACTCATTGACCATCAGGAGATTTTATGATAATTTTGTGAACCGCGGAGTGGGGCTGTATGGAAGGAAAGAGATGGAAAAGTAATCAATTTTTTGGCCACTTTTTTTACCAAAGTTTCAAAAGCATGGCCTTATTTCATTTCAGCTCATTTTTTGCCAAGTAGAAATATTAGTGGTGTCACTAGTGACCAGGCTGTTTTGAATTATTTCATTTAGATGGGGCACTCTATCAATATAGAAAGCTTATTCATTCATCTCTTATGTATATCATTTGATGCACTATTTATGTAGGTATCACTTATTTATGCTCTTTTTGTTATTGTTGGAGTAAGAGGAGATGCTAATGAAGACCAGTTTTTTCCTCTTTTTTCTCTCATAAAGCTAAAAGTAGAGAATTTTAAAAGAATAAATGTATAAGAGGAGGCTGAACCCAGTGAGCCCAAATTGACTAGTAGGCCCAATAGTAGTAGGAGTATTAGGACCCCAAAGTTCTTAGGTGAGCATGTGGCAGATTTAAGAGAGCAGATAGACAAAGTAACTAATTTTTGTGATGACAGCAGGAGTTAGCAGGCTCATATTATGGATAGGTACGAGAGGCATTTCTACTATACCTCTGATTTCAATGAGGCATTAGTGGGAATGTTTCAGATGACCCCATTTGTTGATAATACTAACCAGTTAGTTTCATACTGTTCCTATATACGAGCCTTTTATTTTGAGCCTATTTGTTGGTGTAGAAGATGATGATGAGGAGTATGAAGATAGTGATTCAGAGTGATGTTTATTATTATTTTTTATGTTAATGATTTTCTTGTAAGAGACATAGAGGAGACAATATTTTTTGTTGTTATTGGTGATTTTTTTTTTTTTACTTTTATTTTTTTTTTTTTACTTTTTTTTTTTCATTTCTTAGCTTGGGGGTAGATCTCCATGGTGATGTGATGTTTTGGATGGCTATGATAGTAATAGATATTGTTGTGATGTAGTGACTGATTTTTATTTGAGTTTTGAGAGAGGATAGTGCACTAAGCACTATATGTTTTAGTGATGTAGTGGAATTGTGTTACCTTTTAAACTTTATCTAATTCTTAATAAATAAAAGGCATGCTTTGTTTCTTGCAATATATTGTGATGTTATTTTGTATGTAGTGATTTGTTTATGTTATTGTTGTGTTACTTCAATTTACATTTTATGAAATCTTTGTAATTGCTTAACTGTTAAAAATGACATCAACATTCTGCTTGCACTTTGATTGCTTATTTAGCCTAAATAAAAATAGGAATTAAAAATTATTTAAAATTAACAATAATACTAAACTCTAGTTAATAATTTTGATGAATAAAGAACTACAATTTTCAATTTGAAAATCAAAATAATTTACTAAATAAAATCATTCAAGTTGTTGTCATACTTTGAACTTAAAAATTATACACATACGCACACATTAATAACTTAAAGATTGAATAATTGAGTTTAGAGAAAGGAAGTTTGTAGATTAAATTATGAAAATCATTATAAACTTTGCTATGGAAATATTGAGCTTACCAATATCCGTACATTAATTACTTATGATCATTCAAATTAAAATTGCATAACTTTAATTGTTCTAAATTATAGCTAAATGGTGAAGTTTTTTCTTTCATAATGATAACCTTAAATTAACAATTTTTAATTGGACAACTAGATTAATCAATAGTTGATTACACAATTTCTTGAGGACAAGAAAGAGTTTAAGCTGTGGGGAATTTGTTAAGTGTAAATTTTGTAGAATTTATTATCTTAAATATTAGTAAAAAAAATGTACATGTAATGTTGTGCAGGAAATACTCAGGAAAAAGAAGAAAAATTCACAAGTACTAAACCAGCCTCGTAGCGCTCCAACTACGAACGTTGCAACATTCATAATGCCTTTATGCCAGATCAAGAAATGACAATGTTGGAGCCTAAGGAAAAGTGGCAATTAATTTAGCACCCCGACAAAGCCAAGGTCAGCATCACAACACTTCATTGTGCAGCAACACTAAAATCAATGTCATAACACCTGAGTGTTAAAATTTTGAGCACCAAAGAATCGAGCTTTATTAAATTATAGTAGTAGATTTCAAATTCAAGCGCCATAGTGGTCAACTTTTATAGCAACACAGTGAAGCAGCTAATAAAAGATGGAGCCATGTTGAATTAGCAAAGCAATGCACTTGTTCAACAAAAAGACTCATCGAGTTAGCACAACATCATAGTTGATAAAGCCCAACAGTGCAAAGGCACTAGTTCATTCTACAATGCCAAGGCACCACTATGTTAAGCGACGCGATGCCTTAGTCCATTTTTATACATAGTATAAATAGTTTTCAGTAAGTTTTATTAGAGTTATTTCATATTTTTTGTCTATTTCAATACATACTATAGTGCCTCCTTAGAGTAAAGTCTAAGGAAGACGAAGAGAGAGAATGATATTATATTTTGGAATCAATAACCTCTCTTTATAAGCAATCAGACATCCAGAGGTAAAAGGAGTGTGGAGAGTGTATTTATAATATTCAAGTGACATATGGAATAACTTTTACTCTTGTATTTTCTCCTTTATGCAAGCAATGAAATCTGAATTATTTTCTTCCTAATCCATGTCTAGTTAATTTCATAGGTTTGAATTTGATTTGAACTTTGAACTTACGATTTTGAACACAAAATTTTCTTAAATGATCAAACTTGATTGTAGATTTTAAGTTTATATGAAGATTAATATAAACTTGATTAAATATAAACCATTGAATTATTGAACACTTTTAAATAATTGAAGATATTTAAAAATTTAGGCCTTAAATGATTGAATGTTTGAAGCTCAATTATTTGTTTTGAACAACTTGTTGAAGATGAATGATTGAATGAAAGTGATGTTTAGACTTTTGAATTCATACCAAAATGAGGACAACACCTAAGAATAAAGTACCTCCTCCAATGAAGAATATAAAGGCAAGACTATACAAGCTCTCCAGGATGATCTAGATATTTTTTCTAGGACAATAGTAGAGATGCCAAGCATCAATAAATAAGTCATCATACATAAACTAAAAATGAGGAAGGATTTAGACCCATCAAGTAAAAAAATAAGTAATACGTAAGCCATACTCTTTGAACCTATGAAGTAGGAGGTATAGAAGCTAATTGAGGATAACTTTCTTAAGGAGGTGTGTAGTACCTAAACTAGATCATAAACATGTTGATAATATAGAAGGTGACTAAATAGTCGATGATATATGTGGAATTTGCTAAATCAACTCAACATGCTCAATAGATGGTTATCCAGTGCTTAAGAAAGAATCACTAATTAACTTAGTAGTGCGATATTAAATAATTATCTTTATAGATTCTTTCTCTAGGTACCACCAAATACGAATGCACCCAAGAAACTATGAGTGTACTATATTTATTATAGAAAAGGCCTATACTATTATAAAGTCATGCCTTTTGAATTGAAGAATGTAGTGGCAAACTATTAAAGTGATGGACCGAGCCATTAAAGATCAAAAGGGGAGAGGGATATAACAGTATGTGGATAACTTATTAGTAAAGAGCAAGTAGCCCAAGCCACACATTAAAGACTTGAAAGAGACTTTTTCCACTCTCAAAATGTATGGCACATAATTTAAGCCTCCAAAGCATACCAGTGGTTTAGGCTCATGTAAGTTCCTAAGCTTCCTCCTCACTCCTCAAGGTATCAAGATGAACCTTGACAAGGTGGAGGCAATTTTGGAGATGTCATCACCACGAGTAACAAAAAAGGTACAGTGGCTCACTACGTGAGTTATCCGGCTCAACCACTTCATTTCTTTGCCAAGTGAGAGGTGCTCACCATTCTTCAAATACTCATGAATGCAAAAGAAGCTATCCTAAAGCAAAGATTATCTGTCTGCCTTCCAATAATTGAAACTTCTTCTTTCCTTGCTACCTCTACTTTAGACTCCAAGGTTGGGTGAGGACTTATTGCTTTAGGAGTAGGCAAAGATGCAATCAACTTGATGGTTATCAATGAAGAAGAAAAGAAGTTATTGAAAATGCATTACATAAGTGAGACAATAAGTGGAAGGTGTCGGATAACTTGATCATTTAAGAAGACTAAAATGTGGAAATTGGACTTGTTGAATTTAAAATCACCTACACCTTAAGGACTTCCATTAAGTTCCAAACATTTATAGATTTCCTTACCAACTTTAATACTCAAGGGAATGAGTTGGAAGTAGAGGACCAGAAACACTGAACCCTCTATGTGGATGGAACATTAGGAGAGCAAGGAGTGGGTTCAAGCATGGTTACAATAAGTCTAACATGAATTGTCATTACTCAAGCTGCATTATAGATTTCAATGTTACAACTCGAGCTTATGAGTTTATATTTTTTGATGATAACAAATATTATAGATCACTTTCTGTTATCTACTTGTATTGCCATATGTTTGTTTGTGTGTATACTAACATTTCAGGAATACCATGCAACATCAAATAAAGAATCAGAGCTCAAGAATGGGTTGAATAGTTATGTTGTAAAAGGGTTTGTAATATTCATTGATTATTTTTTGATTTCTTGAGTCAACTCTTGTAAGGGTGTATGCTTGCTTTGTGACCATGCACACACAAGTTGACCTCATTTTTGTATGAGGTCACTAAGGCCCTTCCAAACTTCAGATCAATTCTAGACCTTAGGGCCTACTCTAGACCTTAAGATCCTTTCCTAGAGCCAGATCCTAGGATCCACTCCAGACCTTAAGATCCTTTCCTAGAGCCAGACCTTAGGATCCATTCTAGAGTCCAGGATTCCCTTAGATCCTAGATCTTAGAACCCCTCTAGATCTTAGGACCAATCTAGACTCAAATCAATCCCCACCCTTGATCAACTTCAACCTCAAATCAATTCCTATCTTTGATCAACACCAACTTCAATTTAATTCCTACCCTTGATCAATTTAAATCTCAAGCTTCATTCAACTCAAATCCCAATTAATTCAAATTTCAAACATATCCAAACTTTGATTCAATCCGCTTGAGAACCCAAACTTCAATCTAGACTTTGATTCCACCTTTGATCTAGCTTTGACCCTATCCATTCATTAACAGTCATCACATTATTGTAAATGGTTTGGATACTCCAACATTAATCATTCAAACTTAAAATCCAATCCAAACCCAGAAATCCAGACTCAAATCCAAAGTCTTAAGGCCTTGTCCTAAAAACCTTTTTCAAAGATTTTTCAAACATTTCAAAACCCAGTCAAATGGCCTATGATTCAAGGTTTATCACTTACAAAGTGATAAGACATGTCTCTAGAAGTTACCCTCCAATTTTGAGCCCATTCTGCGGTCTCTAACCCCAGAATCTGAATTAAAATCCAAAGGTTGTAAAACCTTCAAATATTTACAGCCTATGCAATTGGACTTAACACCTTGGAGATTTTGATCTTGGAGTCCTTATCGAAGCCTCCAATCACTTCCTAACCCTTGATTGTGACCCATTGAGCAGTAAACTACATTTTTTAGACCCATTTTTTACCCTAGTTGACCAATGGGTCAAGATTGACCAAAATACCCCTATGGGATTTCAAATGCCCATTTCAACTCAAATCAATTCCAAACTCTTTGAAACCACTTTCAATGAGTTTCAAATATCAAACCCAACTTGTTGAGCTCAAACCCAGACCTTGGGTCAACTTGGTTGACCAAATCAACCAAGTTTGACCCATTAACCCATACACCCCTTCCCTTTAAAAATATTGAACCAAGTCCATTCCAAGTCCTTTGAATGCATGGGATGACCCCTTGGGCAGCCAAGAGACCCCTCTTGGAGACCCAAGCCTTGGGCTCACTTGGGTTAGTCATATGGCTTGACCCAAGTGACCAAAGAGAGGCCTCCCTTGAGTCACCTCTTAACCTTGATCAAATTGAATCCAAATCAAGGTGTCATTGGATTCCCATTGACCCAATACACCTTCCTTGACCAGCCCAACCCTTGGGCTCACTTGGGTCAAGAGTTAGGCTAACCCAAAGTGCCCAAAATCACTTGGGATCGAGCCAATTCTCAACCTAAGCCCAATTGAACTTGATCAACACCTCTCATAGGTGGCCCTAGGTCCAACACACCTCCTCCAGCCAGCCCATGCCTTGGGCTAGCCTGGGTCAAGAGTTAGGCTAACCCAAAGTAGCCAAAAACACTTGGACCCGAGCCATTTTCCAACTCAGGTCAAATTGGATCCAATTGCCACTTGCATTGGGTCCACCAGACCCAGACCCACTTCCCACCTCAAGCCCAGGGTCTGGCCTGACCTGGGTTGAGCCCAAATTGACCCGAACCGAGCAGGTTTGGATCAACCCGAGCCATCTTTTAACCAAGATCAAATTGGATCCAATTGCCACCTGTATTGGGTAAACAAGACCCAGATCTATCTCCCATACCAAACCCAGGGTCTGACTTGACCTTGATCGAGCTCAATTCGACTCGAACCAAGCAGGTTTGGGTCCAATCCAGCCACCAGTTCGATCCAGACCTTCCCAGACCAAATTGACTCCACCCTTGGCTCCAGCACGTCCTCATCGGCCTCCCCCAGTCAACCCGACCCAGATTATGGCCGGCGGCGGTCGGAGCCAAAGGAAATTGAGTTCCGGTGGTCCCCCCAAAACAATTCCTGGTTCAAGGCTGTTGTCCATCAGTTTGATCCCCACGATCTCCCCTGGACATCGCCATCGTCCACCTGGCAGCGATCCGAGCCCTCTCCAGCTCAATCTCGGCCATCCAAGCTCCCAAAAGGTGGCCGAATACCCTCGAGCTCGCCAGACCTCCAGAGGCATTGGTATTCGCTCTCGATTGATTCCCAGAGCTCCTTCAAACTCCCAGACGCTCCCTTCGAGCTCCTAAATCGATCCCTCCTTCTGTTCGAGCAAGCGCCCGTGAAACCTTTCGGCATCCCGCTCGAAGTCGCACCTCCGGCCGTCCTCCGGTCCCGACGTCTGAAGGATAACTGTTCGCCATCATCCCCTGAAGCTTTTTGATAGAGAAGCTCATTCATTGAGGCCTTCTCTGCGGTAATCCCTCCATCCCGAGCTCCCTAGCTAGGTAGTCCGATCAAGTGTGAAGGAAACCTTCACCCCAACGGATCTCCACCGTATGATTGAAGGTTTCCACTGTCCTGATCCTCCCTGTGAAATTTCATCAGAGTTCACCGGCGGGATCGCCCGGATCAAGCCGGAGAAGCTCTGCGGTCTCAGATACGAGCGGGAGGTTGAAGACGAAATCTCAGCCGTTGATCTCGATTAACGGATCGGATTAGATCCCGCGGTATCGGAGCGCCGTTAATCCCAGCCATTCGATCCGCCATTCGACGGCTATGGTTAACCCGGCCGTTAACCATTAGCGCCAATGATTGCTTGGCGAATCAGCGCGTGGCGCGTGTAAGTGGTTGCTGACTGTGTAATTGCCGGATTAATAAATCCAAAAATTCAAGGGAACTTCGAAAATTCATAACTCCCTGTACACTTGTCCAAATTAGGTGTTCTTAGGCTCATTGGAAAGGTCTCAGGGAGATCTACAAAAGCCTTATGGTTCCAGACCCTGGTTAGGTCAGTCTTAGGTTTAATTTCAATTTGAGAATTTTTTGAATTTCTTTAATTACTTTTTAAATACAAGTCCACCAGGTCTGAAATTTTGGGAGATTGAAATTGAACATGTTCCTGACATGTCCAAATTTTATCTCCCCATTTTAAGTTGTTCAAGGGCATTTTCCCTAATTTTTAAGTTTAAGGGTCATGGTTTGACCCTTAAATTCAAAAGGGGATATAGACCTATCCAATGGGATTTAGGGTGTGATTTTTGGTGTGTTGATGATGTGTAGGATGAGGAGTGTAGAGCCACTGATTTTTCCCCAATCCAAGCCTAGGATAGACCCCTATAGTGATTTGAAGGTGACTTAGAGCTCACCTTGGGTTGTTTGGTTAACCACCTTAGAGTACTCCATTTGAGCTCAAATATGGTGGGTTTAGTCCTTAGGGTCAGGCGATCCTATGGTCCAAATTTCATCAAATTTGGAGTTCATTTGGTTCCCCAAGTAGGAGCCTAAAAAAATCCTTCTTATAAATGGCCTGTTGACCCTAATTAATTGATAATGAACTATTCTTAACTTGTAAAATCCATTAAAATGTCCTTAATTGCCCCTAATTAATCCCCTAATCAATAAGAATTGAAACCCTCTTAGATTGATCTCTAGATTTGTCTTAGCTTGATCCTTAGGTAATTAGGGTTTAATCAATTTTAATTAATCTTAAAAATCTTAAAAATCCCAAAAGAGTTTTAGACACTTGTTGGTCTATCCTTAGGTCATTTATGACCTTTGAATTGATCCCAAGGAGTTTAGGGCTCATTTGGGTTCAAATCCTTAAGTGGCCCCCTTAGTCGTAATAACTTGGTAACCCCTACGAATGCGTAAAAATTTCTAAAATTCACTGTTAATTATAGAAAAATTTTGATTAATCAAGCTTAATGGATAATGACTTCAATTAGAATCTATTACTTCCCAAAAATATTAAACCTCCATAATTTGGTTAAAACCAAGGATTCACCATCTTAGGTGACCTCAGGTCAAATTGGGTCAAAACTTCTAAAAATCATAACTTTTGATAAAAAACTCCAAATTGAGTGTGCCACCTGTCTAACAACTCATAATCAGGTCTAGTATTTATTAAAAATCTGAAACCCTTAAGATTAGCTCTAATTTTGAAAGTCAAATTTTGACCCCTTAGTTAACGTATCCGGGTAATCCTTTAAAATCTGTTAACTTCTCCAACCTCTAAAACTCTTTTAATATGTTATTAAAATTCTCAACCCAACCTATTAAAATCAGTAATCAACCCCCCTTAACATTAGTGCACTCTTTTAATTTCAATCAATTTAAATAACTTAATTAACCCTGATTGCTACTGGGTAACCCAGACCTACGAGGCAATTAGTTTAGCCCCAAGGAAGGTGAAATAAACTTCACGGTCTCGGTATGAAACTAAGGTAGCAATCAATTAACTTTTAAAATACATTTAATTAAAATCCCTAATTTATTAATATTTAAAGTTTAGCTCAAATCCCCTTTTTCAAGCCTTAACAAACCCAGACTTTTAGACAACTTTAACTAATCACCCACTTTAGGACCTACCCTAGCCACACGACCTTTTACACACACTTTAGATGATTTGCTAGGACAACCAACTCTAGATCTAGGTTAGGCCGGTATTTACTTTACTGCTGTGTGCCGGATTTTTCATTGTTTTCACTGAATGTTGTGGATGAAATTGCTTTGCTGTGTCTGCTTACTTTTCTGCACTCTGTGAATGGTTGATGTGTTTATAGACTAGGTTACCCTTTGGTTAGGTACGATCTAGATGTTCACATAGTTTTCTGCAGGTGGCCACGCTAATGCAGGGCAGTAAAAGGGGGCTAAATAAAAAAAAATTATTATTAATTGTTATAAATGCTTGCACATGTGCTTCAGCTGCTAAAGCCCTCAAATAAAAAGAGCGTGGCCAGTGTGTTTTACTTTCCTTTCTACATATATATAACTGCTTAGGAATAATTGCTTCTTATTTATTAACTGCTTAGGATAACCCTGCAGATGAGTCTAGATTTTATATTTGATATAAATGTAATTTATATAATTATCAAGTGTTGTGAAAGTTAATTTTGAGTT
>NW_021319083.1:29540865-29575959 GCF_001605985.2 Dendrobium catenatum
GCTCTTAAATAGAAGAGCTTCAAAGGAGCTCATTAATATCAAGTTACCGACTATATCGTCTAGGACGATATGGAAATCGTCTTGGCCGATCAGTACAAATCCCATGAGATCGGCCAGAGCATCGCCCTGAATGCAAACTGGACGATTGAAAATTGGCTTGATCATCAAGGACGATATCACGATTGTCCCAGCCGATCAGTTCAAATTAGAGGAAAATTATCCAAAGCATTGCCCTGAATTCAAGGAAGAAGTAGAAAATGGTGGCACTTTATGCAAATGATTCAAACACTAACTCTTCCAGGTCTGAAAGCGATGAAGTTGTTTTAATCACAAGGCAATTTAAGAGCTTTCTAAGGAAGAAGCACAAGAATCATCAAAAGTGGAATAAAGGTAAGGGTAGTAAAAATTTTAAGAATTCAAATGAAATAATTTGCTTTGAATGCAGAAAGCCTGGGCATGTTAAAGCTGATTATCCTACGCTTAAGGCACACCCAAGTAAGGAGAAGGGTGAGGAGAAACAAAACCTCAAAAGGGATAAGAGTAAGAAGCAATTTCAAAAAGCATTCTGGGAGGATTCTATATCAGATTCCTATAAAACTAAACCTGAGGAGGAGACAACAAACTTGTGCTTAATGGCTGAAAATAATCTTGGTCAAAGTGACCAAGAAGAAGTATGTGAACTAATCTATGAGCAACTCCTTGAAGTTTCTAAAAACAATACATGCATCATATAGGAAACTTAAGAAAACTCATGCTAATTTGAAATTAGAATTTTTTAATTTACAAAAAGAGCATGAAATTCTTCTCAAAGATCATTCAACAATTGATTCAAATCGCATGGCTTTACTTGATGAGTTTGTTGCATTAAATAAAAAGCATGTTGAGTTATCTGATTCTGATGATTCTTTAAAATTGTCCCGTTCTAAGTTAGAAAAAGAATATAAAAAATTTAAAAAATTAAAAACCTTTGAAAATAAAAAATCTTCATCTCATGCATCACATAAAAAGCATCACAATAGGAGTAGATTAGTACATCATTTTCCTTGAGTTAGATATTTTTCATGTGGCATGCTAGGACACATAGCACATACTTACACCATTCATTATAGCTCACATTGGGTCTGGAGACCAAAGTTACATGATCCACAGCATGCATTGCATTCTACTTTCCATGAGAAGGAACCCAAACATATTTGGGTTCCTAAATCTGAAATTTGATAATTTTGTAGGCAAGCTCTAACAAAAGGCCTCGTGAGAGCATGTGGTACCTGGACAGCGGATGCTCACGACATATAACTGGCAATGCCAATCAATTGATATTGCTGGAAACCAGGACAGGAGGCAAGGTGACTCTTCGAGACAACACCACCGGGAAGGTGTTAGGCTCAGGTATAATTGGTAATTCGAAGAACCTTATGATAGAAATTTTTTTGCTTATAGATGGACTGAAACATAACTTGCTCAGCATCAATCAGCTTTGCGACAAGGGCTTCGTCATAAATTTTTTGGCAAATTCATGTATTATGAGCTTAAATAATAACACTGTTTTGCAGGGAAAGCGGATCAATAATGTTTACATGATTGATTTAAATAACATTTAATGTGCTGCTTCATTTTGCTTAAAAACTGCTATTGATGATTCATGGTTGTGGCACAGGATATTATATCATGCCAATATGAAAACTCTTAGGAAAGTGACCCAAAAAGACCTAGTTAGAGGTGTCCCCTAGCTTAAGTTTTCAAAAGACCACTTTTGTGATGCCTGCCAACTAGGAAAGCAAATCCACTCTACTTTTCACTCCATTAAGGACATTAGCACCTCTAGATGTTTAGAAGTCCTTCACATGGATTTATTTGGACCCGTTAGCACAGCCAGCTTGGGGGGGAAAGTCTATGGTTTTATGATTATTGATGACTACTTGAGGTTTACTTGGAATTAGATTGCTTTCTCAAAAAAATGAGTCATTTGATGAGTTTAGAGTATTCTTCATATGGATTCAAAAAAAGTTAGGTTGTGAGATCTTGACCATTCATAGTGATCATGGGGAAGAGTTTGAAAATGAGAGCTTTGGAGATTTTTGTGAGGACAAGGAGATTAGCCACAACTTCTTAGCTCCTAGGACCCCTCAGCAGAACGGGGTAGCTGAAAGGAAGAATTGGACCTTAGTGGAAGCTGCTAGAGCCATGGTTACTGAATATTCACTTCTAAAATACTTTGGGCTGAAGAGGTTAACACATCTTATTATGTGTTGAATAGGCTGAATGTTAGAGCCAAATTAGATAAGACACCCTATGAGATCCTTAAGGGTAGAACACCCAATCTTTCCCACCTTCATGTCTTTGGTTGTAATGTTTCATTCACAGTAAAGGGAAGTCTCACTTAGAAAAATTTGACCCAAAATATGATGAAGGAATGTTCTTAGGATATTCTAGTGTTGGGAAGTCTTTTAGGGTGTTTAATAAGAAGAATTTTGTGGTAGAAGTGACTACACATGTAGTGTTTGATGAGTCTGATCCTAGAAAGCCTAGAGTTGAGGATGATGATGATGGAGAGAATGCCACTGCATTAGAAAACTTGGAGAAGGGGGTAAAGCATCAGAACCCTAAAGGAGTAGGAGAGGTTACCCGAAGGTGTATAAAATATAGATCTGGGAGAAAGGGTTGAATCGTCACACACTTTTCCTATAGATTGGAGATACTCTTCGAGTCACCCTAAAGATATGATTTTAGGAGACCCTTCTGATGGAGTTAGGACTAAACATGGACTTAGGAAGGAAGTGAACCACTTTGCCTTTATCTCAATGACTGAACCCACCAACATAAACCAAGCCCTTACTGATGAGTTTTTGATCTTAGCCTTGTAGTAGGAGTTGAACCAATTTATTAGAAATAATGTTTGGGAGCTTGTAGAAAGACCTAAGGGACAAAGTGTAGTTGGAACCAAGTGGGTCTTTAAGAATAAGGTGAATGATTCTTGAGTAGTGGTTAGGAATAAGGAAACATTAGTGGCTAAGGGGTATAAACAAATATAAGGAATAGATTTTGAGGAGACTTTTATCCATGTAGCTAGATTGGAAGCCATTAGAGTGGTATTAGTCTTTGCCTGATATAAGGGATTTAAGCTTTTCCAAATGGATGCTAAGAGTGCCATTTTAAATAGGGAAATAAAAGAGGCCCCAGGTTTTGAGAGTTCCCAATTTCCAAATCGTGCTTTCAAATTAAAAAAAGGCCTTATATGGATTAAGGTAGGCACCCAGAGCTTGGAGTTTGTTAAGGGGAGTGTAGACACCACCCTTTTTTTTTAAGAAAAGTAGGATATAATTATTTACTCATTATTTAGATCTACGTCGATGATATAATTTTTGGATCTTCTGATTTTTTTAAAATAATGAGTAAGGAGTTTGTGATGAGTATGATGGGAGAATTGTCCTACTTTTTGGGGTTTAGCATTAGACAATTAGATGATGGAACTTTTTTGAGCCAAATAAAGTACATAAAGGACATCTTGATGAAATATGAAATAGACAAAGCCAAGCTAATTAATACTCTCATAACCTCAGGAATTCAATTAGACAAGGACCCAAATAAAAAATCAGTTGATTAGAAGAAGTACAGAGGGGTGATTGGATCTTTACTTTTCCTGACTGCTAGCAGACCTGATATAATGTTTAGCATTTATCTTTGTGCTAGATTTTAAGCTGACCCTAAGGAATCCCACCTAACTGCAGTTAAGAGAATTCTTTGATACCTTTTAGAGACCCAAAACCTAGGAATCTGGTACCCTAGGCACATCACTTCTTTTGAGATTATTGGATTTTTTTATTCTGATTTTGTAGGATGTAAGGTGGATAGAAAAAGCACTTATCGAATTGCCAATTCATAGGACAGTCTTTAGTCTCCTGGTCTAGTTGAAAGAAAAACTAAGTTGCTCTTTCCACTACTAAAGCTGAGTACATTGCTTTAGAAAGTTGTGTGGCCCAAGTCTTTGGCTAAAACAGTAAGTACTGGATTTAGGATTACCTGTAGGCACCATTTCAATTCTTTGTGACAACACTAGTGCCATATGCATTTCTAAGAATCGTATCCAACATTCAAGGACTAAGCACATTGACATTAGGCATCACTTTATTAGAGACCATGTGACTAAGGGAGACATTGAGTTACATCATGTGGCGACTAAGAGTCAACTGGCTGACATTTTTACTAAACTACTGGCCTTCGATACTTTCAACAATTTAAGGACTAGATTTGATGTGATTGACATTAATACTTGAACATGATTTCTACTGATGTTTTATCTGCTGATTACTTTGCTGTATTTTTCTAGCTTTTATTGTTTATTTCTTTTTTTTTTTGGTTAGTTATTTATTTATTTATTTTTTGGTACTTTATTTTCCATATTCCTTGCTTTGTTTTTCCTTTTCAAATCATCGCTGAATTGATGTCTTATGCCTTGTTTTTTTTTTTTTAAAAAAAAATTGGAGTTAATCTTTTTTATCTCTTAATCTGCTGAAGGGTAAAAACACCGTTGATTGTGTCTCTTTCTCTAACCTATTTTGGTGGTAAATATTTCTTTTCTAACCAAAATTCTATCTCAAATTAACAACTAGATTTTGCTATTGGGATCTTTTCTACTTTGCTACAGTAATCTAGCTTATACCATAATAGTCAAACTTTTTATGTTACTTCAATATTTCTTGTTATCTTGTCAATGCAATCTCTAATATAACTTTTTATTATATTTTGTGGATTGTTCTTCCCTATATTAGAGAGTGAGTTTTTCTTCTTTAATATCTAGAAGATATACTGACAACTAAGAATATTTAAGAGTTTTTGGAAAAGAATCTAGCTTGCAAAATAATAAAAAAAATGGCCAATGATGCCAAAAATAAAAGATGCGCAATGACGCCAAATTGAAAAAAAAATACACAAAGTGTATAAAAAATCAAAAGATGTGCAAAGTGCACTATTCAAGGGAAAAGAGGCATAAAATGAACCCATCAGAAAGAAAACTATCTTCCTTTCTTCCAACTCTTAAAACTTAGAAGATTTCATACATCACTTGAGATTTTCAAGGACTTGATTTTGAATTTTGCAATTTAATAAACTACATTGATATAATATTTTATAAGATATTTTTCTAAAATCAAATCTTGATCAGATCTCTTTTCTTATCCAAATCTTTTTTCTGATTAGGCCTATTGATTTCAAAAGAAGATTTTATCCTAAAAGAAGTTCGAGCTTAGGGTTAACATGCCTGGATATTTTACTGTTTTTTAGATTTTTGAAGTTGTTAACTCATTAACTTACAAAATTTTAAAATCAATCACATGGAGCCTATATCATGTTCATGCCTTGATTAAAAAAAAAACTTTTTGCTTTTGTTTTATCATTATTATTTTTTGTTGATATTTTTATTTTTGGGCCTTCTCTGATCATCTCCATCCCTCCTTTGATTTGAAATTTTTTGTTACATCGTCCTGGCCAATTTTTATATCGTCCTGGACGATCCTTTATCGTCCTGGATGATATGATCGACCTCTGCTACAATTATCTTGATCGTCCTGGCCAATACATTTTTTCATCCTGGATGATGCATTTATTGGTTATCGTCTTGTCCGATACACCTGATCGTTCTGGATGATACACGTGTTAGTACGTTTAAAATCTTTAAAATTGCTCGGGATGATCCATTTTCGGACAATCGTTCTGGATGATCCACTGTTCATCTTGGAGGATACACGTGTCACATAATTTAAAACATGATAAATTTGGCCGGTACGATCTATTATTGATCATCATCCTGGATGATCCCCCTAATTGTCCTAGACAATCTGCTTTTTAACGGTCATCCGACCTGACTCCTTGGGATGATACCTTGTGTCTAATCATCTCGGATGATATATGATCATTCCGGAAGATCAGACCTCCTTTTTGACCAATCAGCCTATTCACAATAATTGCACCGGATCATCCTAGACGATCCTGCGATCGGCCTCGACGATCCTACGGTCGGCCTAGACGATCCGGCTTATCCTTTAAATTCAGAGCCTTCCAGCCATTTTTCTCACTTCAATCTTCTTTTACTCACTTGTTTACTTCCAGTTTGCTTATGGCTGGTAGAAAGCGTGCTCGTTAGACATCTGGCAGCTCCTCGAGGGGCACGCTTGATTCTCATTTTTGGGAGGCAGACGATTAGGCTGCCTACCATCGTTACAAAGAGCGTGGCATTGCTTTCTATCAAATAATCAATCCAGCCTATCTCTCCTATCCGGTACTAAATCTTTTCACTCACACCTTTCTTTGCTTTATTCTCACCCTCGCAGTCCCCTTTAGTTCTGAACTTCCTTTTGAATTTTATGCAAACCTTCACATAAATTCTTTCTACACTGCTCTCACCTCTTATGTGAATCGATGTCCTGTCGAGATCACATATCAAGATTGTGCTTAATTATTACAGCTGTCCACTACTGAGGATAAGCTGCATACCTATGTCTCTGATCTTGACTTTGACTAGTCCACTACAAATCACTTTCTTCTCCACACCAATGCACACTTTCATGTTGGAGAGACTAGCTCTTTACGCAAAGATGCTAAGAAAATCCAGTATGTCTTTCGCACTTCTGTTATTCCAAATGTCGGGGACCGAGTCCACATCACTCCACTACTTTCACTTACTACCTTTTATGTTCTGCCCATAGAGAGTTCAATGCAACTGACCTATTTTTTTCACTACATTGAGCATTTAACTACAATCCGTGATCCAGGTCATAAGAGGAAACCCAATCTTGCTCTAGGATACCTCATTGCCTATGTTCTAGAATCTAAATACCAGCTTCAATATCCTGCTCCTCCTAACCTTCAGCCACCCATCTACTCAAATAATTCTTTTAAGGCCCTTCACAGTACTCGTCTCCACCTAGAGGAGGAGAAGGCTCCCGGACCCGCTCCTATTCCTGAACCTGTTCGTCTCCGTCAGCACTCTCAGCTTGATCAGTTTGTAGAGAGAATTGATAAGTTTGAGACACGTTTTGATGCCTATGTTACACACCAGCAACAGCAGCACGACTACAACATGGCCTGGTTTAGGGCACAGTTTGCTACGCTCTCCAATTACTTTCAGCAGCCACACCACCACCTCTGTCTGATGATCAAGGTCCCTCATTTTCTAGTTTTAATTTCCATTTTATGTAGTTTGTTTTTCTTATGTTTTTTTTTAGTTTTTGTTATATTTTTTATTTGTGTTTTGTTTTGTTTCGCTCCTTTTTGTGATGTCAAAAGGGGGAGTAGTCTAATGAATCTTGTACTTTGAATTTTGGAACTTAGTGAACTGCTTTTTCGTCACATTGTGTTTACTAAACTGCCATATATGCTTGTAATTCTTTGTTTGTGTTTTCCATCATCAAAAAGGGGGTGACTGTTCTGAATATGAGATTATGGACTAGACTTTTGATGATAACAAAGATTCAATATAGTTTTCTATTTAAAAAATTCAAGAGAATTTTTAAATTACCAATTCACCCCCCTCTTGGTTAACCATGGGACAATAGCTTAGGTTTAACAACCTATACGGAATAACCAAATCTAGCATACAATTATTGCTTACCCTAATTCCATTTAATACAATGTTTCCATTTAGGCTTAATATGCAGCTAGTGAAAAAAATTTAACACTATACCCTTTATCACATAGCTGGCTAATACTTAACAAATTATGCTTTAAGCCTTCAACAAGTAATATATTTTCTATGAAAAAATTTTGCAAGTTTCCTATCATACATGTGTCAATAACTTTCTTAGTGGTATTATCTCCTAGTGTAACCTTGCCGCCATTCATGACTTCCAACGATATGAATTATGTAGTGTCTCTAGTCATATGCTTTGAGCAACCGCTATCCAGGTACCAAATGCTCTCATGAGGTCTTGTATGAGAGCGTACCTACAAAACATTCAAATGTTAGTCTTGGGAATCCAAATAAGATTGGGTTCTCCTTTTGGAAAAATAAAACTAGATGCATTTATGATATGACTTGGTTTATGCATCTTAGGTCTCCATTCTAAATGAGTTTTTATATCTAAAATATAAGTGTGTGAAATATGTCCAATCATCCCTCATGTAAAACATTTAACTCTAGGAAATAGATTTTTCAATTTTATATAATAAATTTATCTCTTCCTAGGTTTCTTAAATTTTTACTTCAAAATAGAATTAGTAAAATCTTCAAGTGTTGGGGGTTTCCAATTTTTCTCAAGAGCATTTACTTTCAACTTAAAAAATGTTTTTACATCTTCTAATACATTAATATCATATTTTGGATAGTGCTATCTATTCTCAGTTTTATCCCTACATTCCTTAAATTCTTTTTTCAATTTAGTATAGGATGATTTTAAAGTATCATTTTATTTATTCAAATCATTGAATTCATTAAGTAAGCTCATGTGGTTTTTATATGTAATTGCGTGATCTTTCTTAAAGATTTCATGCTCTTTTTATAAAGGTTGCAATTCTAGGTTCAATCTAGCATGCATTTTTTTTTAATTTTTCAATATGCAGTATGTATTCTTTCAGAAACTTTAATAAATTTAGCATAAGTAAATCACATACTTCTTCTTGATCTGACTGATCAAGATTATTGGCCATTAAACACATCTGTTTCTAACGAATTTGAAGCTGAGTCCACCCAAAAAGATCTTTGAAACAATTTCTTGCCCTTCTCACATTCACTTTCTTCTCTACCTTCCCCTTAATAGGAGTGGCTTTAAGATTGGGGCAATCTAATTTTACATGTCCAGGTTTTCTGTATTCATAGAAAATAACATCATTAGAAATCTTAACATTTTGGTTGAACTTAACTTTGTTCCACTGCTGGTGTATCCTCTGCTTCCTTTTAAGAAAACTCCTAAATTACATTCTCATTAAGGCAATTTCATCCTCATCCTCAGGTTATGACTGATCACTCTTTGAGTCATCCACTTTCAGTGCTATGTTCTTATCCTTTCATTGTTCTCCTATATCAATCTTCTTTTGACTCACTCCTTGCTCGTAAGAAATTAGTGATCCAAGAAGATAACCAATAAAATAAACAATTAAGTCCTTAGACTCTATAATCACAGTTATTTTTAGCATCATAAGTAGTAGGAAAACAACGAAGAATTTTATTAACTATTTCAGCTCTCGTTAGTTCCCTATCTAATGCATGCAAAGAAGTGACTATTTGAGTAAATCATATATATATGTTAGAAATAGATTCATTAGGTTTCATGCGAAATAATTCATAGTCATGTAACAAGATATTTAATCTAGATTCCTTTACTTCATTAATCCCTTCATAAGTAATACAAAGTTTAACCCAAATGTCATTTTCACTTTTGCAAGTGGAAACCCGCATGTAATCTTCTGACAGAAGTACACAAAAAAAACTATTTAAGTATTTAGCATTTAACTATGCTAAGTCACATTCTTCTACAATCCAATTAGCTAAGGGTTTTTCAACTCGAATGCCATCTACAAGTCTAGTTTGCCTAGTATACCCTTCTTGAACTAAAATCCATATACGATAATAAAACGATTGAAGAAAAGGTTACATGCATGTTTTCTAAAAATTGAAATAGATATTATAAAATAATGGAGGTTTAGTGATCGAGTACCCTTCATGTGTGTTTCAGTTTCCAAATATAGCCATTATCATTTTCAAAAAGTAATCTAAACTTATAGTTTTGAAACAAAACTCTCATTCCACTTATTGATTCCATATAGGTTGTTAAACCTAAGCTATTGTCCCAAGGATAACCAAGAGGTGGGGGGGGGGGGGGATTTATGGGGGGGGGGGGGGGATTTCTAATTTAAAATTTCTTTTAGATTTTTAAATAGAAAACTTTAGAAACTTTTTTGGCAGTTTGATTTTAAGTTAAAAATAAGCTTTTGAGCCACAATAATGAAATTGCAAAAAATAAATACAAAAACTAAAATTCACAAAGCTTTATAGTGGTTTGGTCAAACACAACCTACATCTACTCCCTAAAGACTCCCACTTGATGTATTGCACTATTACCATAGTGACTATCCTTTTTCCCCTACAGCAAGGCAGAGAAGCCTTTTCAAAACCAATCTTCAACCAATCCCTCATGCGGTAGAAAATCATCATCTTTTCACACTCTCCAAGTGTCGACAGAGAATTGTCATGCTTTCACACCCTCCAAGTGTCGGCAGAGTACCATCACCCTTTCACACCCTCCAAGTGTCAGTAGAGTTTCTTTATCTCTTCAAAGATCTTCTTTCAAGCAACTGAAAAGAAGAAAGGAAGAGTAAAACCAAAAGCACAAAGAGATTCTTTCCTTTGAGTAACCTTGTGAACCCTTCACACTTCTCTCATAAGAAATCTCTCTCAAACACTCTCCCAAATGCACTCTTTCAGTTGCTCTTGAAAAATCATGAAGAATGTCTCTTTTCAACACATTTTTAAAAGACTTTTTTTTTTATGTAAGACACAAAAAATCGTTCAGAAAACTGAAATTTTCCATTTTGAGCATGTACGATCGTACAGTATGATCGCATGTTTGTATGTACGAACAGTTCAAAAATTGTTGCGTACCAATCTTATGTGAATTTATACGAAATGATTTCATACACAATGATTGTCCAGCACAAACCCAATTTATACTGTACGAACAATTATAAAATTTTTCATATTCATCAGGAAGACAAGGGACACCATAATTTCGTACTCTAGATGGCATACGTACGATTTAGACATCGTACGGTATGATCAGTTCAGAAAAACTTTGAATTCATTGGAATGAAAATGAACCCATCCAACTCATACACTGGATGGCGTACGTACGATGATGGCATTGTACAGTACAAATATTTCTTTTCCATCTAATTGTAATTAATCTTGTTATTATAATTCTATTTCAATCTCTTTCAAGATCAATTACTATGGTTTCTCATATGACTTATTTCATTTCAACCTTCTTTTTTCCTTTTTGTTGTTGTAAAAAAGGGGGAGTTAATATTGTTTTATTTTTTGTGTTGACTTGTTTTTGTTTTTGTATTGTTTGTATTTGTGTTTGTATTTTTTTTTTATTTGTGTTTTATATGTTTTAAAAAAAGTATGGTTTTTGTGTTCTTCATGGAATTTTCCTATATTCACATGTTTATTCATTTAAGGGGAGCTAAGGAGAAATTTACGATATACAAGTTCACTCAAATAATAATTATTTTGCCATCATTAAAAAGGGGGAGAATGTTGAGATAGTTGCAACTTAGTTTTTTGATTGTTGATATTATTACAACATGTATGTATTTTATGATTCCAAATATTATTATTCTAATTACAATTTCTCTTAACTTATTTTGGATGCATTATTTTGTTATTTGTGTACTAATATTCTAGGGAAATTATAATCCAAATTTTTGAAGACTTTAAATCAGATTAGTTTAGGGTTTATTACTAATATAGTCTAAATTTTTCTTTTTCTTGAGTCTGAGAGATTCTGATTATAATTAAGTAATTGTGCACACACACATCAGTGGAGGTATTTAAATTTTTAATTTTTTAATAGATTGTACTGTACGAAGTCATTTCATACAGGACAATTTGTTCAGTTATTTTCCTTTATGAGCAGTAAAACGAACAGAAAGTAGAAAAATTTTCTAAGTATGGATCGTATTGTATGATATCCCATTCATATGTATGCCATGTAGTGTATGAATTGGATGGGTCCCTTTTCATCCTGACGAATTCAAAGTTTTTCTGAACGGATTGTACTACATGATTTCATCATCATATGTACGCCGTCCAATGTACGAGTTGGATGGGTAACTTTTTTTCCTGATGAATTGAATGTTTTTTAAACTGATCTTACCATACGATGTCATTATCGTATGTATGCCATCCAGAGTATGAAATTGTGGGGTCCCTCTTCATCTCGACGAAGATGAAAAATTTTCTAACTGTTCGTACAGTATGAACTGGGTTTGTTCTGGATGATCATCATGTAAGAATTCATTATATACCAATTCACATAAGGTTTGTATGCAATAGTTTTTGAACTATTTATACGTATAAACACACGATTGTGTTGTACGATCGTACACACTCAAAATGGAAAATTTTAGTTTTCTAGACAATTTTTCATGTCTTGCATATAAAAAGTCTGTTAAAACTAACATGAAAAATGTCCTTCTTCATGATTTCTTAAGAGCAAGTGAAAGAGTGCATTAGGGAGGGTGTTTGAGAGAGATTTCTTGCAAGAGAAGTATGAAGGGTTCACAAGGTTACTCAAAGGTAAGGATCTCTTTATGTTTTTAGTTTTACTTTTACTTTCTTCTTTTCAGTTGCTTGAGTGAAGATATTTGAAGAGATGGTGGTACTCTACAGATACTTGGAGGGTGTGAAAGGACAACGAAACTCTGCTGACACTTGGAGGGTGTGAAATGACGATGATTCTTTGCCGACACTTGGAGGGTGTGAAAGGATGACGTTTCTCTACCGCACCAGGAATTTATGGAAGATAATTTTTATAAAGGCTTCTCTGGCTTGATGTGGGGGAAAAGGAGAGTCACTTTGGTAATAGTATAATACCTGAAGCGGGAGTCTTCAGGGAGTGGATGTAGGTTTTGTTTAGCTTAACCACCATAAATTTGTATCTTTAATTTTTTACTTTTATTTACTACAAGTTATTTACCGTGGTTAAAAAATTTATTTTAAAACTTAAATTAACTTGTTACAATATTTAAAATAGCTCTCTATTTAAAAAATCCAAGAGAATTTTAAATTACCAATTCACCCCCTTTTGGTTAGCTTTGCGACAATAGCTTAGGTTTAATAACTTATACGAAATCAACAAGTGGTATCAGAGCTTTGATTAAAAATCATAAGTTTAGACTACTTTTTAAAAAACAAGAATGGCTACTTTTAGAATTTGAAATACACCTTAAGGGTATTGGATCACTAGACCTCCATTTTTTTATAATATCCCATTCAATTTTTGGAAAACACGTATGTCTACATTTCTGCAATCACTTGGTTATTGCACGTGAATTATAGTTCAAGAAGGCTATACTAGACCAACTAGATTAGTTGATGATATTAGAGTTAAAACATCCTTTGCTGACTGTACTATAGAAGAACGTGACTTAGCACAACTAAATGAAAAATGTTTAAATAGTTTATTTTGTGCACTTAAGTCAGAAGATTACAAACGGGTTTCCACTTGCGAAAGTGGAAAGGAAATTTAGGATAGAATTTTTATTACTTATGAAGGAACTAATGAAGTAAAACATTCTAGATTAAATATCTTTTTACATGAATATGAATCATTTTGCATGAAACCCAATGAATCAATTTTTGATATGTATACAAGATTTACTCAAATAGTCACTTCTTTGCATGCATTAGGTAGGAACTAATGAATGCTAAAATGGTCAAGAAATTTTTTTACTATTTTCTTCTGCTTATGATGCTAAAATAACTGGTACTACAGAGTCTAATGATTTAAATGTTTACTCTATTGATAATTTTCTTAGATAACTAATTGCATACGAGCAAGGAGTGAGTCAAAGGAAGATTGATGCAAGAGAACATAGAAAGGAGAAGAATATAGCACTGAAATTGGATGATTCATAGAGTGATCAATAGAATGATATGGCCTTGATGATAAGGTAATTCAGGAGTTTTCTTAAAAGGAAGTAGAGGATATGCTAGAAGTGGAACAGAGGTAAGTTTAATAAAAATATTAAGATTTCTAGTGATGTGATTTGCTATGAATGCAGAAAACCTGGACATATAAAATCAGAGTGCCCAAATCTAAAAGCCACTCCTAGCAAGGAGAAGGTAGAAGAAAAAGAAAATGTGAAGAAGGGTATGAAGAGATTTAAGGAGCTTTTTAGGATAACTTAGTTTCAGATTCGTCAAAAATAGAAAAGAAGGAAGAAGTCACCAACCTGTGTTTAATGGCTAATAATCTTGATCAGTCAGATCAAGAAGAGGTATGTGACTTATCCTATAATAAATTGCTAGAACTTTCTGAAAGAATACATGTGCATATAGAAAACTTAAGAGAATTCATGATAATCAAAACCAAGAAATGCAAGAATTATAAAAAGAGTATGACATTTTTACAAAAGATAACGTAATAATAAATAACTACCACATGAGCTTACTTAATGAATTTGATGATTTGAATAAAAAGAATGATCTTTTAAAATCATCCTATACTAAATTTAAAAAGAATTTAAAGATTTTAGGAATGATACTAAGAATAGAGAGAACTATCTGAAATTTGATAACACTGTATTAGAAGATGCAAATTCATTTCTTAGAGTAACAGTGAAAGCTTTTGAAGGAAATAGGAAACCCCCAACACTTAAAGATTTTACTAATCCTATTTTGAGGTAAAAAATTTTAAAACCCAAGAAAAGATAGATTTATTATAGAAAATTGAGAAACCCATTTTCTAGAGTTAAATGCTATACTTATGAGATTATTGGACATATATTACACACTTATATTTTAAATAGAAAAATCCATTTAGTGTGGAGACCTAAGATGCATAAACCAAGTCATATCATACATGTATCTAGTTTTATTTTGCCTAAAGAAGAACCCAAACTTGTTTGGGTTCCCAAGTATAACATTTGATTGTTTTGAAGGCACGCTCTCATACAAGGCCTCATGAGAGTATTTGGTACCCTAACATCGGTTATTTGAAGCATATGGCTGGTGATACTAAATAATTTATAATACAGGAAGCCAGGAATGGAGGCAAGGTTATACAGGGAGATAACACCACTAGGAAAGTGGTTGGCATAGGTATGATTGAAAACTTGCAAAATTTTTTCATAGAGAATGTATTACTTATCGAAGGCTTAAAATATAATTTGTTATGTATTAGCCAACTTTGTGATAATGGGTATAGTATAATTTTTTTTTCCACTAGCTACATATTAAGCCTAAATGAAAATGATGTATTGCATGGAATTAGGGTAAATAATGTTTATATGCTAGATTTAAACTGTATTAAAACTCCTAATACTTTTTATTTAAAAATAAATTCAGATGAATCTTGGTTATGGCATAGGAGACTTTATCATGCTAACTTGAAAAACCTTAGGAAAATTACTCAAAAGGATTTAATTAGAGGTATACTAAAACTAGACTTTACTAAGGATCACCTTTGTGATGCATGTCAATTAGAAAGACAGGTGAAGTCCTCATTTTATTCCAATATGGATATTAGAAATAGTAATTCATTGGAGATTATACATATAGATCTTTTTGGACAGGTTAACACTTTAAGTCTAGGAGGGAAGGTATACGAATTTATGATTGTTGATGATTTCTCGAGATTCACTTGGGTTAAACTTTTCTTTCATAAGAGTGAATTATTTGAGAAATTTAGAGACTTTTTAACTTGGATTTAGAGGAAAGTAGGGTGTGAGATTTTAACAATTCTAAGTTATCATAGAGGTGAATTTTAAAATAAAATATTTGAGGATTTTTGTAAAAAATGAAGAAGTAATCATAATTTTTCTACACCTAGAACCCCTTAGCAGAATGGGGTAGTCGAAAGAAAGAACAAAATATTAATTGAAGATGCATATTGGTTGAATATTCACTTCCTAAATAATTTTGGGCTGAAGCGATTAATACTGCATGTTATGTTCTGAATAAGGTGAAGATTAAATTAAAATTAAACAAAACACCTTATGAGCTTCTTTAAGGGACAACACCTAATTTGTCACGTTTGCATGTTTTTGGATGTAAGGTGTTCATACATAATAATAAATAATCTTCTTTAGAAAAAATTGATCTAAAATCATTTGAAGGAATTTTTCTTGGATACTCTAGTGTTAGAAAATCTTATAGAGTATTTAACAAAAAAACTTTGGTAGTTGAGGAGACCACACATGTTGCATTTGATAAATCTAGAATTTTGGAAGAGCTAAGTTTAGAAGATGATGATTTAGAAAATAACTTCCAAAGGATTGAGAAGATTAATTTGGAATAAATTTTTAAGATAGAAAACCTTTTACCTTGTGATTTGAAATTTTCTAAAAATTATCCTAAGGAATTGATTTTAGGTGAACCAAGTGAGAGTGTTAGGACTAGGTGTGGAATTTGCAAAGAAGTCAATCATTCTACCTTTATTTCAATGATAGAACCCATAAATATAAATCAAGTACTTTCGAACAAATTTTTGATTTTAGTATTGCTAGAAGAATTAAATTACTTTGTTAGGAATGATGTTTAGTAATTAATTGCAAGGCAAAAGGATCAAAGTGTAGTTTAAACTAAGTGGGTATTTAAAAATAAAAAGAATGACTCAAGAGTTATTGTTAGAAATGAGGCTAGATTAGTGGCTAAGGGGTGTAATCAAATTGAAGGGATTGGTTTTGAGGAGACTTTTTCCCCTGTAGCGAGACTTGAAGCAATTAGGGTTTTGTTAGCCTTTGCCTATTTTATAAGATTTAAATTGTATCAAATATATATTAAAAGTATCTTTTTAAATGGGTGATACAAGAGGATATTTATGTCAAACAATCTCTAGGTTTTGAAAATTCAAAATATCCAAATCATATTTTTAAATAAAAAAGGTATTATATGGATTGAAACTGGTACCTAGAGCTTGGTATGTGAGGTTAAGCACTTTCCTACTTGAGAGATCTTTAGAAAAAGGAAGTGTAGATACCACTCTCTTTTTGAAGAAATTGGGAGACGTATACTCATTGTTCAAATTTATGTTAATGATATCATTTATGGATTTACAAATAAAAATCTTTGTGATGATTTTTCTAAAATAATGAGTAGTGAATTTGAGATGAGCCTAATGGGAGATCTTAATTATTTTTTAGGTTTTAGCATTAAGCAAATTGAGAAGGAAACCTTTCTTAGTCAGTAAAAGTATATTAAGGACATCCTCAAGAAGTATGAGATGGACAATACTAAATAAATTAGTACACCTATAAGTTCCTTAGTTCAGTTGGATAAGGACCTAAAGAAAAAATCTATTGATCAAAAGAAATTTAGAGGAATTATTGGATCGTTACTTTATTTGACTGCTAGCATACCTGATATTATATTTAGTTTTTGTTTGTGTGCTAGATTTCAATCTGATCCAAAAAAATCACATTTGAAAGCAGTAAAAAGGATTTTGAGATATCTCTTGGGAACATAGAACTTAGGAATTTGGTAACCTAAGTATATCTCTTCATTTGAAATTATTGAATATTCAGATTTAGACTTTGCAAGTTGCAGGGTTGATCGAAAGAGTACATTTAGAACTTGTCAATTTATAGAAAATTATTTAGTTTATTGGTCCAATAGAAAATAGAATTATGTAGCCCTATCTACTGTTGAAGCTTAAAACATTACCTTAAGAAGTTTTGTGGCACAAGTTCTTTGGTTGAAACACAGTTAGTTTATTTAGGATTTACGATAGGCACAATTCAAATTTCTTGTGATAACACTAGTGCCGTTTTTATTTCAAAAAATCCCATTCAATATTCTAGAACCAAATATATAGACATAATGTATCATTTCTTTTGGGATCATGTATCCAAAGGAGAAATTAAATTGAACAATGTTTCAACCGAAAATCAACTTTTAGACATTTTTGCAAAACCACTAGCCTTTGATACTTTTAGCACATTAAGAACAAGGCTAGTTTTGATCGATCTAAATGTTTAAATTAAAGTTTCTACAAATTTGATCTGTTTCCATATGTATTTATTTTTTTGGTTTTCAATATTTTTGTTTTTGTGAGTGTTTTCTATTTTTGGTTTTGTTTTGTTTTGTGTGATTTAGACATGTATCACATTTCAAAATTCCTATTTTTGATCTTTCATGTTGAAATTTTTAATATTATATTCGTTTTGTACGAAATTATTTTTGTACCGTACGAATTCTGTAGCATGTAAATCATTGTTTTGGAGTGAATGCATAAAGTTTTCATTTTCTAATGTATATCGTAATGTATGATATTGATATCATCCCGTACGATTTGTATTTATTCATTTGTACGCATGTAGATGGTTATCCGGGCAGAATCAGTTATTATAACTAATTGTACATATGAAACTTTATTTCATATATACAAACCATGTGTCATTCACGGTGGGAGACGAACATAATCATCATTAAAATGATCTTAAATATCTTATCATCCTAGACGAACACATGTTCGTGTGTACAATCGTCTGGTCAAAAAGTATGTATGAAAGGACGCTTTGAAGATTGCGTGATTACAAAAAGTTGATTTGTTTTGAACATTTTTGTTCGTCCATACGAACAATTTTTCATCCCGTACGATCTCACGATCGTACGTACAAACCTATTTTTGTAATGTATGAAGGGTCATTTTTCATTTTTATCCATCATGTCCTTATAACTTTAATCATTCCTAAGGTTGGTGATCGCATAAATATTACTCATCTTCTCTCCATAATTACCTATCTAATCATGACTGGTCAACCAATAGATGATGCCCAACTCATTCCAGATTACATTCATAGCCTTTTTAAAATTAGGTTTGTTACTAGAAGGAGGAAGAAAAATATTACTCTAGGACATCTAATGACCTATGTCTTAGAAAAGAAGTATAACATTTTTCATGCTGATGTTCCCACTTAATTGTCAATCTGCTTTATCAATGCCTCTTTTCGAGCACTTTTATGGAAGAATGACAATTCTAGTGAGGATACTAAGGAAGAAAGGGGAGCACCTGCACCTGCTCATGGACCTAACTTTTAGGAGATGGTCCAGCACTTTGACCTATTAGAGAGTCATTTTGATCAATATTTTATTCAAATTCAGAAGCACTTAAACTAGCAGGATGCACCGTACCAGCAAGAGATAGGTTGGATCCGAGGTTAGTTGGACTCAATGAACACTAATGTAACTATGATGAATATCTATTTCTTAGTCTTCAACCAGCCTCCTCTTCAAGACCAGGGTCCCTCAGAGTCTTAGATGTACTTCTTTTGTGTTGTCTTTGCCAGTTCTCTCCAGATGTGATATTTTCTGTGATGGTGTCAGTGTTTTTATCTTTATGTTGTACTTGTCCTCTCTACATGTGATTTTAGTGTTGTCGATGTTATATTATTTTTGTTATTATGATTTGATATCAATTGCTTCAATGTATCCTTAATATCAATAAAAAATGACATGTTTATTTAGTTGTTTTTGTTCGTTGTTTAAAATGTCAGTTTGCCTGTATTATAATCCTATCTTAATTGATTTAAAAAGTATTATAAATTAACTTGCATTACAAAATTAATACCATTATGAAATCTAATTTTTTAAAAAATTTAAGTTAACTTTTAACTCGATCAAGTTAAGGATATCAATCTCATATTCTTTATAGACAAACATAATTGAAATATTATTATTATAATTTTGATGTCTTATTAATTTTTTATTTCTCTTTTCAATATAATTATCTTTATAATTAGAGATATTTTACTCTTTAGATTATTTATTTCGGAAAGATCAATTATAAAAAAATGGATATAAAAAAGAAGTGCATAATGTATACAAAAATCAAAAGATGAGCAATGATTCACAAATTGAAAAGAAATAAAAAATTAGCCTGAATATAAAAAGATGCAAAAAGTATGCCACAAATATTTGAAAAGATGCGCAATGTCGCCAATTGAATATGTTCTTTTCTCTATCATTTAATCTTCAAATTCAAATCAATCTAATGTTCAATTATATTTTATATTTAAAATTGAACTTAACTAATGTTCATTTTGTCACTTTTGTAATAATTCTTCTTATCTAATTGTCTATAATGCTTCACGACATTGATTAATTTTTCTTATCTAAGTTATGCTTTAATTTAAATGCTTTTGAAACTTTTTTTTCATCTAATGATAATTAACTTTTTATTACAATTCTATTTTAATATCTTTCAAGATCAATTACTAAGGTTTCTCATATGACTTCTTCCATTTCAACCTTCCTTTTCTCTTTTTTTTATTGTCAAAGGTGGAGTAATATTGTTTGTGTTTGATATTGTTTTATTTTTGTGTTTGTGTTTAGTGATGTTTTGTTTTTATGTTTGGTGTTTAAGGTTTTTGTATTTTTGTCATTTGTAAAATTAAAAAAAAAATGAATTTTTATTCTTCAAGGAATTCCCTTAAATTCACACGTTTATTCTTTTAGGTGGAGCTATGGAAAAATTTAGGGTACTTAATTTTACTCAAATAATAATTATTTTGTCATCATAAAAAAGGGAGAGATTGTTGAGATAGTTGCAACTTAGTTCTTGATTGTTGATATTCTTGTAATATATATATTTTTGAAGATTCTAAAAATTATTACTTTAATTATTATTTCTCCTAACATATTTTGGTTGTATTATTTTGATGTTTGTTTGTAATAATATTTTAAGAAAATCATACTCCAGATTATTGAAGACTTCAAATTAGATCAGTTTAAGATTTATTATAAATGAAGTATGTATTTTTTATTTCATTGAGTCTGAGAGTTTGATTATAATTGAGTAACTGTGCACACATACACCATGGGAGAGTTAAAAATCTATAATTTTTAAACTAATCATATTGTATGAAACTTTTTCGTACGTGATGATTTTTCAGTTATTTTCCACTACGAGCAGTCAAACGAACAAGAAGTAGAAATTTTTTCTAAATATGGATCGTATTGTATGATATCACAATCGTATGTACGCCATCCAGGGTACGAATTGGAAGGGTCCCTTTTCATCTACACGAACTTGATAAATTTCTAAATGGTTCGTACTATACTATGTTGTCATCGTTCGTATGTCGTCAAGGGTATAAATTAGACGGGTCTTTTTCATCTAGATGAACATGAAAATTTTTTGAACGGTTCGTACCACATGATATTGTCATCATATGTATGCCGTCAAGGGTATGAATTGGATGGGTCCCTTTTCATCCTGATGAACATTGAAATTTTTGTAAATGATCATACCATATGATGTCATCATCATATGCATGCCATACAGGGTGGGGTCCCTCTTCATCCCGATAAAGTTGAAATATTTTCTAGCTGTTCATACAATACAAACTGGGTTCATAATGGATGATCATCATGTACGAAAATATTTCATACCGTTTAATATAAGGTTTATACACAACAATTTTTAAACTATTCGTACGTACAAACATACGATCATACTATACAATCATGTATGCTAAAAATGGAAAATTTTAGTATTCTGTATGGTTTTTCGTGTCTTTGATATAAAAATTCCTCTAAAACTGACGTGAAAAAGTTTAGTCTTCATGATTTTTTAAGAGCAAGTGAAAGAGAGAAAGTGGGAGAGTGTTTGAGAGAGATTTCTTTTAAGTGGAGTGTGAGGGTTCATAAGGTTACTCAAAGGTAAGGATCTATTTGTGTTTTTGGTGATTAGTCTTCTTTTCTTCTTTCTAGTTGCTCGTGAGAAGATCTTTGAAGAAGATCTGGTACTCTATCGATACTTGGAGGGTGTGAAAGGATGAAGGTACTCTACCAACACTTGGAGGGTATGAAAGGAAGATGATACTCTACTGATACTTGGAGGGTATTAAAGGACGATGGTTCTTTGCTGTCACTTGAAGGGTGTGAAAGAATGACGGTTATCTGCCACACAAAAAAATTGGTAGAAGAGAGTTTTTGTAAAGGCTTCTCCACCTTACTGTGGGGGCAAAAGGAGAGTCACTTTGGTAATAGTGCAATACCTGGAGAGGAAGTCTTTAGGAAGTCGATGTAGGTCGTGTTTGACCGAACCACTATAAATCTTTATTTCTTTTAATTTTCATATTTTTTTACTACAAGTTATTTACTGTGGTTGAAAAATTTATTTTCAAAGTTAAATTAACTTGCTACGAGAATAAAAATGGTTTTTTGTTTAAAAATTTCAAGAGAATTTTTAAATTACCAATTCACCACCCCTCTTGGTTAGCCTTGGGACAATACCTTAGGTTTAACAACCTATATGAAATCAACAAATCCAATATATAAATATTGTTTATCCTAATTCCATATAATACATTGTTTCCATTTATGCTTAATATGCAGCTAGTGGAAAAAAATTAACACTATACTCTTTATTACATAGTTTGCTAATATTTAACAAATTATGCTTTAAGCCTTCAACAAGTAATACATTTTCTTAGTGGTATTATCTCATAATATAACCTTTCCTCCATTCCTAACATCAAGCAAAATGAATTATATAGTGTTTCCAGTCATATGCTTTGAGTAACCGCTGTCCAGGTACCAAATGCTCTCACTAGATCTTATATGAGAGCGTACCTATAAAACAATCAAACGTTAGTCTTGGGAACCCAAACAAGTTTAGTTTCTCCTTTTGGAAAATTAAAACTAGATGTATGTATGATATGACTTAGTTTATGCATTTTAGGTCTCCACACTAAATGATTTTTTCTATCTAAAGTACAAGTGTGTGAAATTTTTCCAATCATCTCACATGTAAAATATTTAACTCCAATAAATGGATTTTTAAATTTTATATAATAAATTTGTCTCTTCGTGGGTTTTAAAATTTTTGACTTCAACATAAGATTAGTAAAATCTTCAATTGTTAGGAGTCTCTAACAAATTAATATCATATTTAGATAGTACTATCTATTCTTCGTTTCATCCCTACAATCCTTAAATTCTTTTTCCAATTTAGTATAGGATGATTTTAAAAGATCATTTTTCTTATTTAAATCATCGAATTCATCAAGTATGCTCATGTGGTTGTTATTTATCAGTGTATAAATTTTCCTAAGGATTTCATGCTCTTTTTATAATTCTTGAGATTCTAGGTTCAATCTAGCACGCATTTTCTTAAGTTTTCAATATGTAGTATGTATTCTTTTAGAAACTTGAAGCAATTCAGCATAGGTTAAATCATATACCTCTTCTTTATCTAACTGATCATGATTATCAGCATTAAACATAGGTTGGTGACTTTCTCCTCCTTTTTTGTTTATAACGAATCCGAAGCCGAGTCCATCCTAAAATCTCTTTGAAATCTTTTCTTGCCCTTTCTCACATTCCCTTTCTCCTCCACCTTCTCCTTAATAGGAGTGGCTTTGAGATTGGGGCAATCTAATTTTACATGTCCAGGTTTTTTACATTCATAGCAAATAAAAATCATTATAAATCTTAATATTTTTGTGGAACTTACGTTTGTTCTAGTGCTGGCATCTCCTCTGCTTCCTTTTAAGAAAACTCCTGAATTACCTTGTCATCAAAGAAATATCATCCTCATCCTCAGGTTGTAAGAGATCACTCTCTGAGTCATCCACTTTCAGTGCTATGTTCTTCTCATTTGGTTGTTCTCCTGCATCAATCTTCCTTTGACTCACTCCTTACTCGAAGCAATTAGTGATCCAAGAAGATTATTAATAAAGTAATCATTTAAGTCCTTTTACTCTATCATCGTAGTTATTTTATCAACATAAGAAGTAGAAAAACAACAAAGAATTGTATTAACTATTTCAGCATTCGTTACTTTCCTACCTAATGCATGCAAAGAATTGACTATTTGAGTAAATCTTGTATACATGTTAGAAATAGATTCATTAGGTTTCATGCGAAATAATTCATAGTCATGTAACAAGATATTTAATCTAGATTGCTTTATTTCATTAGTCCTTTACAAGTAATACAAAGTTTATCCCAAATGTCCTTTTAACTTTTGTAAGTAGAAACCCGCATGTAATCTTCTGACTAAAGTGCACAAAAGAAACTATTTAAGTATTTAGCATTTAACTATGGTAAGTAACATTCTTCTATAGTCCAGTCAGCAAAGGGTGTTTCAACTCTAACTCAATCTACAAGTCTAGTTTCCCTAGTATACCCTTCTTGAACTAAAATCCACATGCAATAATAAAGTAATTGAAGAAAAGTTAACATGCATGTTTTCTACAAATAGAAAGAGATTTTATCAAATATAGGAGGTTTAGTGATCAAATAACCTTCAGGTGTATTTCAGTTTCCAAATATAGCCATTATCATTTTCAAAAAGTATTCTAAACTTATAGTTTTGAAACAAAGCTCTGATACTACTTGTTGATTTCTTATAGGTTGTTAAACCTAAGCTACTGTCCCAAGGCTAACCAAGAGGGGGGGGGGGGGGGAATTAGTAATTTAAAATTTCTTTTAGATTTTTAAAAAGAAAACTTTGTAAACTTTTTTAGCAATTTGATTTTAATTTAAAAATAAGCTTTTCAACCACAGTAATGAAATTGTATAAAATAAATGCGAAAATTAAAAGACACAAAGATTTATAGTGGTTTGGTCAAACAAGACCTACATCTACTCCCTGAATACTCCCTCTTCAAGTATTGTATTATTTTCAAAGTAACTCTCCTTTTGCCTCCACAGTAAGGCGGAGAAGCCTTTACAAAACCTCTCTTTCACCAATCCCAAGTGTGGCACAGAACCGTCATCCTTTCACACTCTCCAAGTGTCGGCAGAGAACCGTCGTCTGTTCATACTCTCCAAGTGTCGGTAGAGAGTCGTCATCCTTTCACACCCTCCAAGTGTCGACAGAGTACCGTCATCCTTTCACACCCTTCAAGTGTTGATAGAGTATCGTCGTCTCTTCAAATATATTCTCATAAGCAACTGAAACGAAGAAAGAAAGAGTAAAACCAAAACAATAAAGAGATTCTTACCTTTGAGTAAGCTTGTAAACCCTTCACACTTCTCTTGCAAGAAATCTCTCTCAAACACTCTCCCAAATGCACTCTTTCACTTGCTCTTGAAAAATCATAAAGGACTCTTTTCACGTCATTTTTAAAAGGCTTTTTATATGTAAGATAGGGAAAATCATCTAGAAAACTAAAATTTTCCATTTTGATCATGTATGATCGTACTGTATGTTCATACGTATGAATAGTTCAAAAATTATTGCCTACGAACCTTATGTGAATCGGTACAAAATTATTTCATACACGATGATCATCTAGTACGAACAAGTTCATACTGTATGAATAATTAGAATATTATTCATCTTCGTCGGGATGAAGAGGGACTCCATAACATTGAACTCTAGATGGTATACGTACATTACGATTTGTTCCAAAAACTTTAAAATCATCGGGATGAAAAGGGACCCATCCAACTCGTACACTAGATGACGTACGTACGATGATAACATCATACAGCGTGATATGTTCAAAAAACTTTGAATTTGTTGGGATGAAAAGGGACCCATCTAATTCATACACTGGATGTCGTACATACTAATGGGATATTGTATAATACAATCCATACTTGGAAAAATTTTTTACTTTCTATTTGTTTGACTTCTCACAGGGGAAAACAACTGAACAAATCATCCCGTACAAAATGACTTAGTACAGTATGTTCAGTTTATAAATTATAAATTTTAATCTCTCCCCAGTGTGTGTGTTCACAATTACTCAATTACAATCACACTCTCTTAGACTCAATAAAAAGAAAAAGATAAACTTCACTTATAATAAACCCTCAAGTGATCTGATTTAAAGTCTTCAAAAATCTGGAGTATGATTTTCTTGAAATGTTAGTACACACAAACAACAAAATAATGCATCCAAAATATATTAGGAGAAATTGTAATTAGAACAATAATATTTAGAATAATAAAAATATACATGTTGCAATAATATCAACAGTAAAAAAATTAAGTTATAACTATCTCAACAAATGACTCACATTTAACCTTATGGTAAGGAAACATTACTTACCATAGAAAAAGATTGGGTCTGGAATTTGAAAAACTAGGGTGGTGCCACAGAGGGCGTGCTCCATCACTAGTATATCTAATCGTAAGACAAGAAAGCATGGTAACTCAACTCTAACCTTAAGGAAAAGAAAATTGAAGATCTATTGAGAAGGAAGCATTGCTTACCACAGAAGATTGGGTCTAGAATTTGAAAGACTAGGGTGGTGCCATATAGGGCGTGCTCCATCACAAGTAGATAATTTTGTGGAGATGAAACTTGCTCTACACAAAATATCAAATTTGGATGATCATGTGGGGAGGAAACTTGTTCCACACAAAGGATCAAGTTAGGATGATCATGTGGGGAGAAAACTTACTCCACATGGAGTATCGAGTCTAGATAATTATTTATAGAGGAAACTTGCTCTACATAGAGGATCATATTTGGAATGATCAATATATAGAGGAAACTTGCTTTGCACAAAAGATCGGGTCTAGAATGATCATATGTGGCGGAAACTTGCTCCACATAGAGTATCGAATCTTGATGATCGTGTGTGGAGGAAACTCACTCCATACAGAGTATCATGTTTGGTATGATCATAGGTGAGGGAAACTTTCTCCAAACAGAAGATCAGGTTTGGAATGATCATATGTAGAATAAACTTGCTCTACATTGAGGATCAGATCTTGAATGATCATATGGAAAGGAAACTTGCTTCACATAGAGGATCGAGTCAAGACGATCATGTGTGGAGGAAACCTGCTCTACACAGTGGATAAAGTTTAAATTTTAGAATTTGAGATTTGAATTATTTTTGAATTTGAATTGATTTAGTTTTGAATTTGAAGCTTGATTTATTTTTGATTTAAAGGGTTTTGAATATGAGTTTTGATTTGAAATTGAAATTTGAAATTTGAATTTGATTGTGAATTTAAAGGGTTTTGAATTTGAATTTAAGTTTAACATTCTTCTGGCATGGTACTTCCTGAGAGCATCCTAATGTTTGAAAATATCTGGTGGTATCCTTCAAGGATGATCAGTTAATGTTTGAAACTTTCTAAAAAATCATCTCTACAATTAAAGGACAGTCTTGTATTTGTTGAAATTCTCGCACCGATCTCCTTGTAAGCTAAGACAAGAATCCAAAAAACCTTGACCAAGTCTCCAACTTGGAGTGTTCTAAGTAACATTATCTCATCACAAGCTTGAACCACACATGCTTTGTACGACTCTCAGTTTTATTGATCCTTAAAGATGATGCTTTTTAAGGCCTCAAACTCCTCCAATTAGAGTCAAGCACTTTACTCAATAGTGATTTTTTTTTAACAACAATTCCTAATATTATAAAATACTCCTCTAGTGGGGTTGATCTTGGATCCGCATAGTGTGTAATATTGTTGAGAAGGCCTTGAAGTAAAAGATGCATATATTCAAGGACTCACAAACATTTCTCAATAATAAGATTTGAATTTTTATCAAGAGTAGAGGATCCATTCTTTTTATTTGAAAATTTCCACTAGCCATTTGGACTATATTAGAATAACAAATGAAAACAAATTCAGAAGTACAGTGAAAAGTTGAATGACTTCATCTAATAATGAAAGGTTTAGAACTTAGGTTTTGTTGACCGAGACAATGTTTCCTATAAATTAAAATAGGGTATCCCTTGAATATTTTAAATTAAAATCAATTTCAGATGGATTTAAGTAGGAAGTAGAAATTTGATCTTTTTAGTTCTCTTGGATGATGTTCTTCTATTTAATAGATATATCATGCATTGTGAAGAATTTTGATTGAAGATTTTCAAAGTTAAGTATTTATAGGTGATCATGGTTTTTTTTTTTTTTTTTGAGATTTAAGGATTCAAAGGAAGGAAGACCTTTTACTCTTCTATTTTTCTGATGGTGCACTTTGTGCATCTTTTTTACTTTTGATGCACTTCGTGCACCTCTTAATTTTTTGCGCACTTTGCATATCTTTTGATTTCAATTGAATTTGAGATGAGGCTACAACTTTTTTATTTAAATGCTAGGATTATACCTCAAATATAAGAGAAGAAAACTCATTCTCTTATGTTAGGAAGGATAATCCTCAAGGCAGATCTAGTCTTTTTAATAAGGGTGATATATTAACTTTGAAAATCATTGAATATACTTAAATCATGCAAAGGATGCCTATTAAAATAGAAAATTTGCTAGGAAATTGAAAAGATTTTCATTTCAAAAGTCAACTTAAGTTTGATATGAATTTTAATTCAAAAGTTACTTAATCCATAAATGTAGTGGGAGGGAGGGACATTTAAATATTTGATGGAGTTAACTACAACTCTCTCCCTCTCAAGAATTATGTAAGAGGTCTATTTCCCTTAAAAAGATGAATCAACTTATTTGAAAGTTCAGAACCAATACATTTGAGAAATTGATAAGTTTCACTTAAAGGTTGCAAGTCTAAGTGGCAAGACCTTATCAGTATGGAATTGAATTCCTAAGATCTCCTTTAAGGTAGAGACTGTTATGGGTTCTGTGTTATCAATATATGATGCAATATCATTGCAATCAAAAGATTTATCATGATAGGACCTATTTAAAATTAAATCAATGGTATCAGTATCTGATACAATCTTAGATTATTTCCCCTTCTCATTACTACTTGGCTAGTAGTTAAGAGAGTTGGCACCCCGAGTGGTTTCTATATCTCCTCCTCTGTAGTTTATGTAGTGGGGCACATATAGTAATGTGCCATAACATCGTCTAGTAGAGTGGACAGGTCTTAACCTTCGACCAGGGGCCTATAGCCTATTATTGGTGAATGATCAATTCTAGCTTGATTGATCCTTTCTATATAGTAGTGAAAATGGCAAAGTGGAGATCGTGCTCTCGTTCTTACAACCTCCCTCCTTTGTGCATCAAGAAAAGGGTGGAAATGATTTCTGCCAAGGAGGGTGTATGTGTAAGGAGCATCGAACTATCGATCAGCCTCAAATTTGATCTACTTTAAGATTTCAGACTCAACGATCCTTTAATATTTAAAATTCCTCTTTCTGGGTCATCAAAGGTAGTTCTTCTTCCAATTCTTGCTAATGAAAGGAGTGCTAGAACTTGACCTGATCTTAGACTGAGATGGTAGATGTTCTATTATTAATAATTCCTAACCTTATCCTCCAGAGTAGGAGGAGTAAGCTCCAGACCTTATAGTAATTTATACTAAGGGGAAGTCCTTTTTAATTCCAACTAACAGATCAATGAGTGTTTCTCCATTAACTGATAGTTTCAAATTTTGAAACTCCACTATAAATTGAATTGATCTACCATACATAATTTCTTATGAGGTTAGGTTCCTATCTAGGGAGAAGATAAGATTCCCAGCCATTTGAGTATGCTTGAGTTTCTTGATTTAAGAAAGTGATTTGTATTAGTTAATCTTGAAATTGAATTTGAATTTTGGACTTGATTAATTTCATTCAAAAATTTTTAACTCAATCATGTTCAGTTTACACTGAATGTTGTTTATAAAATTGACGAGCGGAACTTAATAGTTATACTCGACTCTTTTTCTCCACCAATTAACTTGGAGCAAAACGTCAAAGTTTGAATGTGATAAAAATTTTACATTTTGAAAATAGAATTTAAATTGATTTGAACTACTTTGAAAGGGTTTTATTTTGAAAACTTGATGGATTTTCCTTGAGTTTTTGAAACCTGGTATGTTGAATTTGCATTAACATAAAAGTTAATAAATTAAGGAGAAGATTAAAAGGATTGGCTTGAATCTTTCATCCCGTTGACTAGCTTGGAGATAAAATATGAAAGCTCAGATTTGATTGAAGGTTTGAATTTGCATTGAATACAATAAAATATAAAAGGGTGTTGTAGGAAACATATAACAATAACAATTAAGGTTGATTTGAGTATTTTTTAAAGTGATTATAGGTGTTGTATAGTTTAAAAAAGTTGTATTAAATTTTGAAACTCAATACGGTGAGTTCACATTCAACATAGGAGTTTACAAAATTTCAAAAAAAGATTTAGAAAATTCAGCTCAACTTTTTCACCCCATTAATTGACTTAGGGTAAAATGTTAGAGCTCAATTTTGGATTCTTTTTTTTTTTTTAAAAGCACTGCATACATTAAACTATAAGTGGACATTGTAGTAAACATATGGTAATGACGATCAAGATTGATTGATTTTGGATGGAGATTTGAAAATTCACAAATCCGGCACCATCTCCTTTATTTTTGAAACTCAATATGTTGAATTCACATTCAACATAAAGGTTTACAAACTTTAGAGGGAAGATGATAAAGAAGCCGTCTTGACTCTCTCATCTCGATGAACTGTTTAGGAGTGAAATGTCAAAGCTTGTATTTGATTAAATTTTGAAATGGATTTTGAAAAGGGGTTGAGATTGCATTACATACGTTAATCTACAAAAGAAGTCATAGAAAACATATTGCAATGACGATTGATTTTGAATTTTTGAAAATTTAAAAGATTTTCCATCACTTTTGAAACTCAAAATGTTGAGTATTATTTTCAACATAATGGTTAACAAAAAATTATGGGAAATCTAGAGATATTGACATGTGTCCTCAAAAGTTGAGATTTGATTGAGGATCTAAGTTTGAATTATATATGCTAGCTACAATATAATATTATAGCAAAGTACATACAATGACGATCCTGCATTAAAAAATTTACAAGATTTTTGAATGTTTGAAGGCTTGATAGGAATTTCTTTGAATTTCAAAACTCGGTCCATTGAGTTTGCACTAAACATAGAGTTTACAAAATTAGAAAGGAATTCTAAGAGGTTTGCTTGACACTTTCACTCCACTAGTTAGGTTAAGGGTGAAATGCCAAAGACCAAGATTTTGATAAAGGTGCTCGGATCAAGGTTTTAAAATTGAGGGATTTTCTATAAATTGTGAAACTTATCATGCTTAATATTTATTTAAACCTGTGGGTTTGTAATATATACAAGTGAATTTAGCCTGGCTCTTTTGCTCTACCAATTAACTTGGAGGTGAAAGGTCAAAGCCTGACTTTGACAGAGGTTTCCTACACTCACCTCTCTTTTTGACATGTCTTAATTGATGTTGGTCGCACTCACCCAAGAAAGAAGTGACTAGAGGGACCAACAAAAAGAAAGGTTGTCAAAACTACTATTTCAACAAAATTTAAACCGCTATCAAAGATGGAGAGAGAGATTATCCCCAGCAGAGTCACCATTTTTTTGTTTGATTAAAATGTAAAGTTTTGGAAAATATTAATTTTTTTTTGGAAAGATTAATTTCTCAAATTATAGTTTTGAAATCAAACATGTCATTATGAATGATATATCGTCTTGAGAGAGAACATATCATTTCCTAATGGGTTTAAATTATAAAACTTTGAATTCATCATGATTATCGTAGTTAAACCCATAGAAGAATTACATATGACCAAGGAGGGTTAAAATTAAATTTGATCGAGTATTTAACAATAAAAATTTTGATAAGAGATCATTAATTTCATAATCAAAATGATGATAGTAATTGATATATCTCTTTGAGGAAAGAAGATATCAATCACTATTGATCATTTGAGAATGACGATAATGATCATTGATTTTGAATTTCTCAAAGAAGATTAATTAAAGTTTTGAAATTTTGATTTTTGAAAATTTGATCTTGGTTTCTAAATCTCTACCAATGGAAGCCCTCGTAGTTAATTACATCATAGGAAAATATGAGTTTCCTATGAATACTCTCAATTAAAATAGCAGTATAAATTTTATTTAAGATTTTAAAGATTGATGTTAAAGGAGGTACACATTGGAATTTTTAATCATGAAAGATAAAATTTGAACACTTATTTCTTGAGTAAAAGGAGGAATGGCAGGAGACACCTAGGATTCTAAAATAATTCAGAAGTGCCCCAGTCTATTCTAAGTGTTGGGCTTGAATTTAATTAAAATACATTTAAGTTTGAATGGTCATTTTTATTAAAAAGTTGGGATTAGATTCCCGGAAGTTGAGGTATTATAGCCTGAGCCTACCTCAGAACTTAAATCTAAATTGGGTCATGAAAATTTAGTAACTTGAGCCTAGCTAATGTAGTCCAAGATCTAGACTTAACTCGGTCTAGATTGGGGAGCCAGCTAAACCACCTATGTGCTTCAAAACCATGATTTCGATCTTTTAATGTTGAATGGTAGGGATGTTATTTAAGATAGTTTGAGGAAAGTGGGGTCGACATCTATAGTATTTCCTAATTTGACCCCTTAACATATATTTCATACAAATGCAATGCATGATAATTAAATATTTAGACACTTTTTAGTTTGTATCTAATGCAATGCATGCAAATTCTCTCGATTAAATGCTTAAATCAAATTGAAAAATTTTTAATAAGGTTTAAAAATAATTGTTTTCCTAAAAGAATGCATAGATTCCCCTAGACAGATCTGCACCCTCATAAGCCAAGTGGTCTGTCATAACCCGTTGGTGTGGAGGTGCCTAACAAATGGAAAGAAGAGTACAACAAGTATGCATATGAGAACTCCCAGTGGTCATGAGTTTACTTCTTAAAGAGTTAGAGTTTTTATGTTAACATAGAATTTTTAATTTTAATTAGAGTAGAAATAGTTTTAACGATCTCTCACGAGCCTCCAATAGAGTTCCAGGCTAAATCAAAGATCAATATGCAAGATTGCCCAAAATCTACTAAAAGAAGGATAATCCTAATCAAAATCATCATCAAATAATTAATATTAATTAACAAATTAATTAAAATTTAATTTCCATAGGCACATGAAAATTCCAGCATTAAAACATATTTTTTTCTACTGCGGCACAAGATTGAAAAAAAAGAATAGGTGAATAGCAAAATGTTTAGTCAAATTTAAATAATTTAATTAATATTACAACCCATAATTAAAAAAAGTAAAGTAGTCGGGTACCATTAATTACCTTAGATTTTTAATATTAAGACTCAGTGACTTTGGGAATGGGTCTTCTCATTATTCATTTCTTGATCCTTCTGCATCTCCTTGGATTGTCGGGTCTAGATATCCAAATGAAATGAAAATCCACCTCGAAAGGGGTGTTATAGTTTCTCTTTAGATTTTTTAAGATCATCCAAATTTGGATCTCCAAATGGAGAGGGACTCTCACCTAAGGGATGTCCCTTCCTCTTTGGATTCTAACTTGGATGTTTAAATCCCATCTCAAATTATTACTTTGACATTTATAACTCAATTTAAATTAAATTACATTTGAATATAAAAAGAAAATCTAGACTCAAACTCAACCTACATGATTATCCTAAGTAGTTATAATCAAATCATCTCAAGTATCTAATATATTAAATTTTAAAAATGCTCAAACTCACAGCCACACTTTGTTAAGCTCTTTTAATTTAAAGGGGGACTTAGCAATTTCTAAAGCACATACATAAAACAACATTAAATTTAAAGCTTAATTATTTTCCCCCTTTAATGAAAGCCTTATATGTGTATGACCACTTATATAAGATTGAATAAGTTAAATTTTCCCTAACCTAAAGTTAATCTATCGCATAATCAATCACATTACAGAGTGCAAAAAATTAAGTAAACAATCACATCAACATCTTCAAACAGGATGTAGTGAAAACCATGGAAAACCTGGCACATAACAGAAAAGTAAATAATTTCCTAGCCTAGATTTAGAAGTGTTGTCTTAGAAAACCATCTAAAGTGTGTGACGTAGGCTTTGTGGTATGGATATATTATATATAGGATAATTAATTAATGTTATTTGAAGTTCTGGTTGGTTGAAAGATTTAAGGAAATATTTAATAAAAATTTAAATATTTATGACTTAAGATTAATTTTAAGATATATTTTTAGGGTTTGGTGATTACAACCTTTATTAAACCAGGGCCTTAAAGTTTATTTCATCTTCTTTGAGACAGTTAATAGCCACGTAGGCCCGGGTTACCCAGTAGTAACCAAAATAGTTAAATGTATTAAATTGATTAAGATTTGAAGGTTGATTAATTTGATTTAAAATTAATTGATTACTAATTTTTAAGATTTTAATTATATTATTTTTTCTATCAATCGGTTCGTGGCGTTGTGCCACCAAGCTCGAGGAATAAAGCCTCCTTAGGACACGTAGCCCCGTAGCCCAGAGTAGTCCAGCCTATAAACTTCATCTTTAGAGTGGTTTTTATGTATTAAAGGATTGGTAAATGTTTTAAAAGATAACTTGCTATTTTCTAGAATTTGGAATCAAATATAAAATTTTGGAATTTTCTGGATTATGTTAATCACTTAAATAAGGGGTAAAGTTGGCTTTTTGATTAAGCTTAAATTCTGGGTAGTTAAAATTTTTATAAAACACTATACCTCAATACAATCAGTTACACAATAATTATGATGAATTTGGATTTTTCTATATATAGTTATGATTTTTTTCAAAGTTTGATAATTATTTGAATTTTTAAATTGATTTAATTGAAGACCCTTTTTATAATTTCACTCTAAATGAACTCCCAACTCCTTAAAATCAACTCCAACGGTCAGGAATGACTTAAGGAGAGATTTCCAAATGTTTACAAGAATTTTATGAAATTTTTAATTATTTTTAGTTAATTGAATTAATTAAATATTAAATTTCAATTAAAATTAAATTAAGTTAAGGTTTGTTGTCAAATCAAAAGGATTTTTTTTTCATTGATTAAGGTTTGAATTTTGGTAAAATAGAGGCATTTTTTGTAATTTTTGGATTTAAATTTGATTTATTAGAATTTCTAGAAATTTCGATGCATAATTAAGGGTTTAATATTAAGAAAATCAATTAAGGGACGTAATGAATTTTAAAGCCTGTGAGAAAAATTCTATGGGCTATATGTTTCACTAGGTTAAAATTTTCAAAATTTGAAGTCAAAATAATGTGCATCCTAATTTCTAGAATTAATCTAAGTTTTATAAACAAATGTCCTTAATTATTGTCCTTAATGATGTCGCTAGGTTATGTAAGTTTGAATCAAAGTTCTACTAACCCTTGGACAACCAAGAATAACATGTAATAATACCAATCAAATCCTAAATTTAGGAGAGCGTAATCTTGGTGTAAGTGTGTGAATCTTATACATGAAAATAAGAAGTTAAAGCTTATTTAAATGAGAGATTAATCAATGAACATTTACCAAAGTAATTGCTCATTAATGAACATTTAACAAAGTAATTGCTCATTAATTAGCCACCACCCCCATTTAATGCTATTCAATCAGGCTCAATCAAGGATTAAAATTTTAAAGGGATCTCTCAAAGTTTAAAGATTTAAATACTTATAATTTTAAGATAAATTTAAAATATATAAATATATATTAAAATTAAAAAATTAAAAATATCATAAAAA
>NW_021319083.1:29576671-29588684 GCF_001605985.2 Dendrobium catenatum
ATATTAAATAAATTTTAATTTTAAAAGAAAGAGTAATTTTTTTGGAAAATTTTTTTATACTATATTAAAATTTTAAATTAATATATAATTTTATATAAATTTTTCAAGTTTTTTGAATTAAAATACATTTAAAATAAATAGTATTAATAAATATAGAAATGATAGTGGTAGGAGGGCCACATGGAATGTTCTTATTTTCGGATCAAAATCATAATGTGATTTCACTTAATGTGCTATGGCGGTGCGACACAACACGATTTCACTTAACCGCATTAACGTGACTTAACCGCATTAACGTGTATCACCTGCGTCTCATCTTGCGTGGTTTTCAACTAACTATCAGGATCACGCCAGATGGAAGATCTCTGTAACGATTAATCCTGTAATTTGAAATGGATGCAGTATATCTTAATCTAGATCGTTGATCTTGGGATCAATGGCCTGTAAACCATGTAATCATTAGACATAGCGGATGACGTTCGATCGCCTGTGGAAATAAATCAATGGCCCAGATTGAGCTGAACGAAAAAAGGATCCACATGATCAGATCTGCCGTCGAAAGAAACTGCGGAATTACTAGATTCGAGCTGTTGATTATATCATCAATAGTTTGGATCTACATAAGATATGGATTACATTAATTGAACCCTAGAACATGTTTTTTGGAGTTTTCTCTCAATCTGGTTTGCCAAATTCAAAGAAATTTTAAACATACATTAAGGGGATAAACATAAATCTTGGGGGTTTGATTTCAAGGTTTGAAAATCACTTAATGAAAAGCTATATAGCCTAATATATCTTAAGCTTGGGTTGAACTTTTACCTAACTCCAACCATTAGATTTGGAAGATCTTGTGTTCCTTGAGCTTGTAGATTGTCCACGCAAGATTTTCCTGTTGAACCCACGATTTGAAATGCTTTGGATCGAGTGGATGGAGACTTGGACGTATTTGGTGCTTAAGGTGGCCTGAGCATTCCTAGCGATGGCTTTGACTAGTCAATTTGAAATTAAAAAAGGGATGAGAGGTCCCTTAGAGCTAGAACAAAATCTCAGAGAGGCTTGATGTGGCTTAGGTGGTAAGAGAGTGTGAATGTTTGAATCAGGGATCAAATGGGAGTATTGCCCTATTCAGCCTTCTCCAAGATAAAGGGAAGGCTAGGATTCATTGGGGGAGCTCTTAGATGATTTCCATTTGTTCCAGGGTAGGTGGGAGGCAGAGGAATCAAAAGGACTAAGGTACCATGACATGTAAAGGTGCCTTGTCCTTAGGAGCATATGGGTTTGAATATGGGATTAAACCAGGTATTAGGGGGGCTTTTAGAAGTGTCTATAAATGGTTTAAAGCTTCTCAAATCAAATGGGTTTGATGTGTAATGGGTTAAAAAAGAAATTTGACTATTTCGATCATTCCCCATATCTTGAATACTTTTGTTGACTGGTTTGACTAGTCAACTTGTCACACCAGGTGACATCACATTTGAGGTGGCACCATGCATTGATTTGAGTAGCTTGGAATGAAAATCAAGCTATGGGATTTGAATATGAATAGAAAGATGAAAGCTTGAGGTAGTTTGACCAAGATTTGGCAAGTTGACTTGGTCAAAGTAACTTGTAGTTGGATGCATAATAGCTAGGGCATGTCTAAGCTATGGATTTGAATTGATTTAAAGGGTAAATAGCTTGAGAAGAGTTTGATTAGATGTATGGATTGATTTGACTAAGATATGCAAGTTTGACCAAATCCCAATATCCTTGTTCAAACACACATTTACGTGACTCAAGCTAGGTTTGAAAGAATTCAAGATATGCAATTGAGTGGATTTTGAGGGGTTAAGAACTTGATTAAAAAAGTTTTGACTATAAGCATTGAATGAAGCTTAAGTTGATTGGATTTGACCAAATATGGGTTTGGTAAACTAGTTCAACTGATGATTGGATCAGGGTATCTAGTCAGCTCCAAGTCACTAGGAGAAGTGATCTTGGTTTGAAAGAGTTTGAGTGCATTTATAGTTTGATTCAAAGTAGAAAAAATTAAGGGTTTGAACTAGTCCACCTGGGTTGACTTGGTGAACCAGATTGGCCTAGGTCCAGTTTTTAAGCTTGACAGGTTTGAAATGATGTTTTGAATCTAGTGGAAAAGAAAGAAAAAAATAGATTTCAGCTAGTGAGCATCGAGGTGTGATACCTGAACTGTGTTGAGGTATCCACCGATGAAAGTGTTGAGAGAGTTGCTACTTAGCTTTGCATGTTTTACACTCTTGTAACTTATATATTTTTATGATTCCAAATATTATTTTTTTGATTATTACTTTCTCTTAACACATTTTGGAAGAGTTGTTTTTGCTCTTGTGTGTACTAACATTTCAGGAAAATCATACTCCAGACTATTGAAGACTTTAAATCAAGATATGCTTAGAATGTTTTGTAAAATTGGAGTCTATATTTTTCATTTTATTTGAGTCCTAGGATGAAGTCCTCTTGACTTATGCTTTTGAACTATTCTTCCAGATGATGTTACCAATTCATCCCAGGATGATGTCCTCTATTCTTTGAACTTGTAGTCCGTCCTACATTTTTGTACCAACAAACCTTAGGAATAATGGTTTGTACCGGACGAACATAGTTCTTATGGGATGATTATCGGGTATGATGGTAGTTCGTACTAATTCACATGTAGTTCATATGCAATAGTTTTTACACTGTTCATATGTACAAAATGAGATCGTACTAGACGATCATAAACGGTCAGAAATTAGAAAATGCAGTTTTTGGAAGGTTTTTCAGGTCTTTTCTATAAAAGGTCAAAGTTAGACTATCTTTAAATCTTTTTGTCACTTGGTCTTCGTGCATACTGAAGGGAATTTAAAGGAGAGAGTGAGAGAGAGTGTGTGAAGGAGATTTCTTACTACTGGAGCGTGAAGGTTTCACTTGGTTACTCAAAGATAAGAATCGTTGTTTGTGATTTGTTATTACTTCACACTTTTCTCTTATCCTTCTAGATTTATCGTGAGGAGATCATTCAAGAAGATCCAGTTCTCTGCCGACACTCGATGAGTGTGAATAGTCAAAATTTCTCTACTTATATTTTGAGAGCGTGGATAGCCGAAGGTTCTCTACCTACACTTCTAGAGTATGAATAGCCGAAGGTTCTTTGCCTACACTTGGAGGGTGTAAAAGGATGATGGTACTCTACCTACACTTGGAGGGTGTAAGAGAACGACGGTTCTCTGTCGCACCGGGTAGTGGTGGAAGAGAGTTTTTTTTTGTGAAGGCTTCTCCGCCTTGCTGTGGGGGCAAAAGGAGAGATACTACTGGTAATAGTGCAAAACCTGAAGTGGGAGACTTCAAGGAGTGGATGTAGGTCGTGTTTTACTGAACCATTATAAATCTTATGTCTTTTTATTTTTTGCTGTTTTTTATTTTTTAGTTTTGTTGATATTTATGGTTGAAAAATTATTTTTAAAACTACTAAACATTTCATCAGTTTTAAACTCTTAAAACTCCTATTAACAAAAGAAGAATTTTTTAAATTACTAATTCACCCCACTCTTGGTTAGCTGTTGGGACATAAGCTTAGGTCTAATAACCTAATTCATAATTAACAAGTTTCAACAAGTGGTATCAGAGCTTAGTTTCAAAATCATAAGTTTAGACTGCTTTTTTATTAACGACCATGGTTACATTTGGAAACTGAAAAACATATGATGGTTACTCTATAACTATATCTCTTTTATTTGACAATATTACTTTTGATTTTTGGAAAACACGTATGTCAACATTTTTATAGTCATTAGATTACCATATATGGATCTTAGTTCAGGAAGGGTATACAAAACCATCTAGACTAGTTGATGGCATTAGAATAGAAATACCTTTTATGGATTGGACTATAGAAGAACGTGACTTAGCATAACTGAATGCTAAATATTTAAATTATTTCTTTTATGCACTTTAGCTAGAAGATTACATGCGGGTTTTCACTTGCAAGAGTGGAAAGTATGGGATAAACTTTGTATAGCATATGAAGGGACTAATGAAGTTAAACAATCCAGATTTAATATATTATTGCTTGACAATGAATTATTCTGCATGAAACCTAATGAATTCATTTTTGCATGTTCACAAGATTCAGACAAATAGTCACCCCTTTACAGACATTGGGTCGGGAACTAAAGAATGCTGAAATGGTTAAAAAGATACTTCATTAGTTGCCTACTACATATGATGCTAAAATAACTATAATTATATAGTCAAAAGACTTAAATTTTTACTCTATTACAATCTTCTTGGATCACTAATTACTTACGAGCAAGGAGTGAGTCAAAGAAAAATTAATGCAGGTGAACCATGAAGGTAGAAAAACATAGCACTGAAAGTAGAAGAGTCGGAGAGTGATCTATCAGAACCTGAGGATGAAGACTACATCGCACTGATGAATAGACAGTTTAGAAGCTTTCTAAAGAGGAAGTAAAAGAGACATCAGTAATGAAATTGAGATAAGTTTAATATAAATGTTAAGATTTCAAATGATGTTGTTTCCTATGAGTGCAGGAAACCTGGACACATTAAGTTAGACTGCCCAAAACTCAAAGCCACTCCTAGAATGGAGAAGGTAGAGGAAAAATCAATTGTGAAGAAGGGTAAGAAGAAATTTTAAAGAGCTTTATGGGCGGACTCAGCTTCAGACTTGTCAGAGATTGATAAGGAAGAGGAAGTCACCAATCTGTGCTTGATGGCCGATAATATTGATCAGTCAAATCAAGAAGAGGTATCTGACTTGAATTAAAATGAACTTTTAGAAGTCTCTGAATGCATACATATTGCATATAGGAAGTTAAAAAAATGCATGCTAGATTGTACTTAGAGTTATAAGAACTACAATGAGAACAAGAGATCCTTAGGAAAGATCATGCTTTAATTGATAACAACCACATAAAATTACTTGATGAGTTTGACGATTTGAATAAGAACCATAAAAATTTAAAATTATCCTATGCAGAACTTCAAAAAGAATTTAACGATTTTAAGGATGAATCTAAGAGAAAAAATTATCAGATAAATTGTACAAATCATATATTGGAAGATATAAATACTTTTTAATAACGGAAGATAAAAGCTCTTGAGGATAATAGGACACCTCTAAGACTTTAAGATTTTACTAATCCTTTTTGTATCAAAAATTTATATAATTCAGGAATAGATAAAATAATTATAGAAGTTAAGAAACCCATTTCCTAGAGTCAAATACATTAATTATAGATTGTTTGGACATATAGCATACACCTGTTCATTGAATATAAAAATTTATTTTGTGTGGAAGCCTAAGATGCATAAACCTAAACATAACATACATGCATCTTTTTATAAGTTACAAAAAAGTGAACCCAAACTTGTTTGGATTTCCAGGTCTAACGTTTGATGGTTTTGCAGGATTTCTCTCACATAAGGCCTCGTGAGAGCATATGGTACTTGGACAGCAATTGTTCAAAGCATATGACTGGAGATACTGCACAATTCATATTGCTGGAAGCCAGGAGTGGAGTTAGGGTTACCCTTGAAGATAACACCACAAGGAAGGTGGTTGGATCAGGTATGATAGGAAACTTAAAAAACTTTTTTATGGAAAATGTTTTTTTAGTAGAAGGCTTAAAGCATAATCTTTTGAGTATTAGTCAACTATGTGAAAAAGGATATTGTGTTAAATTTTTTCATACTAGCTGCATATTAAGCCTGAATGGTAATGATGTTTTGCATGGTATACGGGTAAATAATGTTTATATGCTAGATTTGAATTGTATCAAAACTCCTACTGCTTTTTATTTAAAAACTATTTCTGATGAGTCATGGCTTGGGCATAGGAGACTTTATCTCTCTAGCATGAAAAATGTTAGGAGGATTCCCAAAAGAACTTAGTGAGAGGTATACCAAAACTAGACTTTACTAAAGATCACCTTTGCGATGCATGTCAATTAGGAAAATAGGTGAAGTCATCTTTTTAGTTCAATAAGGATCCTATGACTAGTAAACTATTGGAGATTTTGCGTATGGATCTTTTTGGACCAATTAGAACTGTAAGTCTAGGAGTATTTGATGAATCTGAAATTTTGAAAGAGCTGATAGTTGAAGAGGATGAGATAGAAATTGACTCCCAAAAGATTGAGAAAATAAATTTGGATGAAAATTTGGAAATATAAAACTCTTTGCCTAGAGATTTGAGATTTTCTAAAAACCACCCAAAGTAATTGATTATAGGTGAACCTGGTGAGGGTGTTAGGATTAGGCATGGACTGAGTAAAGAAGTCAATCATTCAGCCTTTATTTCTATCGTAGAGTCCATAAATATCGATCAAACACTTTCTGATGAATTTTGAATTTTGGCAATGCAAGAATAATTAAATTAATTTGTAAGAAATGAAGTCTGGGAATTAATTGCAAGGCCAAAGGATCAAAGTGTAGTTGGGATAAGTGGGTATTCAAGAATAAAATGAATGACTTAGGAGTAGTCATTAGAAATAAGGCTAGATTGGTGGCTTAGGGGTATAATCAGATTGAAGGGATTGATTTTGAGGAGACTTTTTCCCCTGTAGCTAGACTTGAAGCAATTAGAGTTTTATTAGAATTTGCTTATTTTAGAGTTTTCAAGTTGTATCAAATGGATGTTAAAAGTGCCTTTTTAAATGGGTTAATCTAAGAGGATGTTTATGAAGAATAACCTCTAGGCTTTGAAAATTCAAAATATCCTAATTATGTGTTTAAGTTGTAAAAGGCATTGTATGGATTGAAATAGGCACCTAGGGCTTGGTATGAGAGGTTGAGCACCTTCCTACATGAGAGATCTTTTGAAAAATGAAATGTAGATATAACTCTATTTTTAAAGAAATTGGGAGAAGATATACTCATTGTACAGATTTATGTTGATGATATCATCTTTGGATCTACTGATAAAAAACTTTATGATGAACTTATTAAAATAATGACTAGTGAATTTGAGATGAGTCTAATGGGAGATTTGAGTTACTTTCTAGGCTTTAGCATTAAGCAAATTGAGGAGGGTACATTTATTACTCAGTCGAAGTATATTAAGGACATCCTCAGAAAGTATGAAATGGACAATTCTAAACCTGTTAGTACACCTATGAGTTCCTTTGTTCAGTTGAATAAGGACCCAAAGGAAAAATTTATTGATGAAAATAAATTTAGGGGAATTATTAGATCTTTGCTTTACTTGATAGCTAGAAAATATGATAATATATTTAGTATTTGTTTATGTGCTAGATTTTAATTAGATCCAAAAGAATCACATTTAACAGCAGTGAAAATGATTTTGTGATATCTCTTGGGGACTCAAAACTTAGGGATTTGGTATTCTAAGTTTAGCTTTTTAGTTGAAATAATTGGATATTCAGATTCGGACTTTGTAGGTTGTAGGGTTGATAAAAAGAGTACTTATGGAACATATCAATTTATTGGAAATTCTTTAGTCTCTTGGTCCAGTAAAAAATAGAAATTCGTAGCCCTATCTACTGATGAAGCTGAATACATTACCTTAGGAAGTTGTGTGGCATAAGTACTTGGGTTGAAACAACAGTTGATTGATTTAGGATTAATAATAGGCACTATTCCCATTTATTATGATAACAGTAGTGCCATTTGTATTTCTAAAAATCCTATTCAACATTTAAGAACCAACTATATAGACATCAGACATCATTTCATAAGGGATCATGTATCCAAAGGAGAAATTGAACTCAATCATGTTTCAACTAAAAAACAACTTGCAGACATTTTTACAAAACCACTAGGCTTTGATACTTTGAAGTACATTAAGAATAAGGCTTGGTGTGATTAATTTAAATGCTTAAATAAAGGTTTCTGCAACATAGAAATGTATTTTTTTAGTGTGCTTTTTGGTTTTGTGCATTTTCCTTGTGTGTTTTTCAATTTTTATATGTATTTGCTTTTGCATTTATTGGCTGTTTTATTTTATATATTTTTACATCAAAATTCATGTTTTTGAGTAATCATATGAAAATTTTGTGAGCACATTTATTATGGAGGGATCGAAAGAGAAAGAAGCTCTAAGATTTTAGAGAGAGAAAATTTGCCGCGTTTGAATTCTTTATTTTTTGCACTTTCTACACGGACGGAGGATTGATTGCCGGTTGATCACCGGCATTCCTTTATCGGTGACATGGCTGTTGTTCGACCACCTGGTACCCTTCGTACCACTAGTAGATTGAATAAAAGTCTCGATTTCAGGGAGGAGATTAGACCTGCTGGTTGGTGTGATGTTCTTGGTAAAGGCAAAGGGAAGAATGTGTAGATTGACAATGCAACTGTTCGAAGTGATGCTGATGTGATGAAGGGACCAGGTATTTCTTTTCTTGATACCTTATCGTCGATTGATTTGATTGTAAAGGATAAGAAGATTTCTGGAAATCTTGAGGCGAATTGAATTCATTAAATTGTGAATGATCTGGAGTCACAGGTGGTTGAAGATAATAGTAACTCAATGAAGGGAGCTATGACGAAGGGAGTTTCGTCTAATATTATGGAAAAGAATATCAGATTAGAGGATATTGGGGAAGTTGCTTTTGCCTGAGTGAAGTCGAAGCATATAAAGATTGATTTTAATAAACATTTCTTTGAACTATCTAATGATGGGGTTGTAGTCAAGTTGAATGTTGAAATGGAAACAAAGAATTTACAGGTTTTGAAGAATTTGGTGGTGATAAAAGTTTTGGGATGAAATGTGTTGTTCTCTGTTTGCAGTGTGGAGATGAGGAGACAATGGAGCAGTTATGGTGGGTTTCACATGACATCAATCGAGATGAATTAGATTCTTTGTTCTTTCAAGTCGGAGGAGGCAGTAGATGAAATCTTAAATGGTGGCCCATGGTATGTTAGTGGGCATATAGTCGGCATGGACAAATGGTCCCCTATTTTTTTTTATCCAATTTCTTTCAGAGGTATCTCCGCTCCTGACTGGATAAGATTTCCTTGTCTGCCTCTATACTGCTGGGATGAGGAAAACATTGTGAGGATTTCTTCTCGGATCGGATCACCAATGTATATAGATGGTAATACGCTCAGATGGGGAAAACGCGAGTTTGCTCGGGTTTGTGTCAAGATAGATTTGGAGAAGAAATCACCAAATGGAGTTTGGGTTGAAGGATCAGCTGGGAGATTTTTTCCAGCGAGTTGAATACGAGAAAATTGATTTACTATGTTATCAGTGTGGCAGAGTTGTACATGATAGAAAGGAATGTTTGGAGAATGTTATCCATGGTCTTAAAGACCAGGTGAATAAGGATCCTCATTCCGTAACAGAGGACGACAAGGGATCTAAACCTGAGGAAAAGTTTCCAGTAATAAAGTTTGAGTATGGTCCTTGGATACACGTCCATTTTAAGAAGAAGAAGGTTATAAATGGGGGAATTGCTGGTAGAATAGGAGGGGGTACTAGTGGGCTATATTTTTATATTGTGCTACGCTAGAAGGTATGACTTTACAGCATCTTATATCAGATGGCAGCTGGAATTACAACTTGCTTCAGCAGTTTTTTCATACAGAGCTTATTGTATTAATCAGCCAAACTCAGATAAAGTCAGGTGAACGGATGCAGATTGTTGCTGAAAACTTGAATGCTGATATACAACTCTTGTGGTAATGCCAAGTGAAATGGTGCAGATTGTAGCCAAAAATTTGAATGCTGGTAAAACTCCTATGGTAATGGAGAATATCTATGTTAATGAAATGGCTGGTAAAAAAAAGATGATAGATGTTGCTGTTGCTAATCGTTTTGATGCTTTATGTGAGGATACTGAAGAGGGGAATATAGAAAGATGTGAAGAAATCATGGAAGTGAAGGAGGCTGTTGCTCAGGCTATGCAAGGGAAGATGAGTAATGCTATTCCCGTATATAGTGGAGCCACCAAATCAATGCTATCCAAAGAGGTGAAGTCACTGGGTCCTCTTGAGCATGATCATAGAAAGAAAACAAGGGAGGTTAAGGTGAATCTCTCAGGTGGGGAGAGATCCCCTAAGATGGTTTGAATGTCTTCCCTTTTGTTCTGGAATTATAGGGAGGCCAAGAAGAATGAGGCATCGCTGTATTTGAAGGAGGTTGTCAAGGATCAGGATGTTTTTTTCATAGGGTTAATGGAGACAAAGCTAAGCAATATTGATAAGAGAGATGTTGATTGCCTTATTGGTAATGATTGGGAGTTTTTTCACTTTTCTGCAGTGGGAATCTCAGGAGGTATCCTGGTACTATGGAATAGGAAGGTTGCTTCATTTTTTGTGGTGGAGAGTTTTTCTCAAATGGTATTGGGTATTCTACTATTCCCTCTATGGGATCTTGGAAGGTAGCTACGATCTATGGTAGCATATGCTGTAAGGAGAGGGAGGTTCTTTGGAGCCAGCTTGAAAAGGGTATGGAGGGCTCTATGCCATCCATTATTGGGGGGGGGGGGACTTCAATTGTATCTTGAATAAGGAGGAGAAGAAGGGTGGTAAGAGGTTCATCTTCTCTAAAGGTCCTAGAGAGATGAGGAAGTTTATGGCTGATTCAGACTTTCATGATGTTGGAAGCATTGGACCAAGGTTCACTTTGTGTAATAATAAGGAAGGAGCTTCTAGGATTTGGGAAAGGTTGGATAGATGCTTGTTGAATTCGACTGCATTACAAAAGATCCCTCTAGCTATTATCAGGAACCTGGCAAGGGTGACTTCGGATCATAGTCCAATCACTCTCAAAGTGGATGAAAGGATATGTTACAGATCTAGAGTAATCAGGTTTGAGGAAACTTGGAGATCATACCCGGCGGCTAGAAGCATATTGCAACATTCTTGGAGGAAGAAGGATTTCGGTGATGAGAGTGAAATTCTGGATATAAAGCTTCACAGAACTCTTAAGGAACTATTTTTTTGGAAGAAAAATAAGTGTAAGAGTTTAAATCAGTTGAAGGAGGAGTTAAAAAAGGAAATTCTGGAGTAACAAAATAAGGAAGCTTTATGTGAGGAGTGGTCAAATGCTGATTTATTCCTTCTTAGAAGTAAAGTCCATGAACTCAATGTTACATTGAGGAGATTGTCTACTTGGTGGAACCTGAGAGCTAAGACAAAATGACATGAAGAGGGAGATACCAATTCAAAGCTCTTTCACAATTATGCGTCGGCAAGGTGGAATGAAAATCGTATAAGACAAGTTAAGGATGCCAACAATAACTTGATATAAGAGGATGATCTAATAGAGAAAGCCTTTTTACAATTTTTTGAAGAAAAGTGGAAGTCCAGAGATTGCACTCTGTCGGGATGGCCTATAATTGCAGAAAACCAAATGCTGAAGGAAGAGGATGTCAATTTGCTGGCTGCAAATTTTTCTCTGGATAAGCTGCATATTTTGGTTTTTCAACAAGGAAACAATAAGTCCCCAGGTATGGATGGAGTTACTTCTTCATTTTACAAATGTTATTGGACTATTGTATATGAAACACTTTGGAATGCTGTCAAAAAATTTCTGATTTCTGGACATATGAACACGGGTTGGAAGGATACGCTTATTGTGCTGATTTCTAAAATAAAAACCTGTTAGTTCTATCCAACTATATACCAATTAGTCTTTGTAAGACTAATTATAAGCTTGTTGTTGCTATGCTAGAGAATAGATTAAATTAGTGTATTTCTACGACGGTTTCAGAGGAACAAATGGCTTTTATTCTTGGTAGATCTATTTCAGAGCATTATTTGTTGGCTAAGGAAATTTTACACAAGTTTAAAGTTTCTAGAAATAAGAAAGGATTGATGGTTATCAAGTTGGACATGGAGCGGGCATATGATAGTATGAAAACTCGCATGTCTATTTTTTTGCAATTGATTGATTTTCGCATATGGCATATGATTTTAACTGGTTATTCATCACCGTCACGTATTGTTAATGTAGTTAAAACTGATATTCCTTTTAATCAATGGAACAAGGAAGAACAAGTAAATGCTCAATTGAATGCAAAAT
>NW_021319083.1:29588784-29640725 GCF_001605985.2 Dendrobium catenatum
CTACCAATCACCCCCCCCCCTCTTCGTAGCCTTGGGACACTCACTTAGGCTTAATAACCTAATTACTAGACTCAACAATCATCTCTTTCATATATACAACTATTCATGCATCATTAGCATACGAGTAGATTTTCAGTTTTTATAAACACCTCTTATTGTATTTGATTTAAATTCTTTAACCATTCTTTGATTCTTAGGATAGAGCCTTCTTAAATCTTACATTCATCAACAATTTTTATGATTAGGATTATTAGCTGGTATCCCACTCTAGGTAAGTGGTAAGTCCATAATGTATACACCCTCTCTCTACACATTCTTTCTTCTAAATAAAAAAATCAAAATCATTCAAATTCAATTTTAAGTCTATAATAATCAAAAGCCTGATAATGAAAATTTAAATTAGCCCAAGTATTTAATTAAATTTGTATATAATTTTGAAATTGATTAGCCTTCATTTAAATCCAGAGTATTCTCTTAGGGGATGTAATTAATTATAGGGGCTTGCCCCTATAGGAAGTCTAGGTCCCAGAATAATCTAAACCCAACCTTAGTTTCATTTGTAAGGTAGGGGAAAGAACTTTGAACATAGATTATGCTTTACCTATATTTTAAACTTAATCTCCATAATCAAAGGATAGATAGATAATTTATCTGCTTTCACAGGCAGGTCAAATATCTTCTATATTTGATTACGAAAATAAATTCATAATTCATTAGTCTAATCAGGTCAATAGGTTAATATGCTTGTTATCGTTCGGGATGATTTGTATATTCCCTATGTTGCACCTGATTAGAAGAATGAATTATAGCCTTCTTTCTTTTAGATCAATAGAAAGACATTAGTCTGCCCCTCAGGGCGGTATAATGTCCGACTATATGGATTTGATTGAAAGAAAATATTAAAATATATATAAAGTAAATCACATGGGAATAAAGAGCATCTTCAAAAAAAATTTCCCACACTCACTTATTATGGAAGAAGGATATTTATCAAAAAGGGTTCTCAGATTCATCATACTAAAATACCCCCAAAAAGGAGATTTACCGAACAATCACATGTATGGGAGTTTAATCCGACAATAATGGCAATGAGAAAATATATGAAGTTGAAGATTATGATGATCAACCTATAGAAGCCAAGCCCGAACTAAAAAAAATTAGAAGATGGTGAACAGACAACTAATAAAGATAAGCTAAAAGAAGTCAACTTAGGAACTTAGGAGGACCCTCACCCAACCTTAATTAGCACCCTTCTATCGGAAGACCAAGTGGAATAAATAACATAACTCTTCTTTGAATTCAGGGACTACTTTCCCTGAACATAAATTGAGATGCCTGGCTTATCCCCCGATATAGCAGATCACTGATTGACCATCAAACCAGATGCGATACCCATCAAATAAGTTCCAATGAGAATAAAGTTGGAGATTTAAGAATAGGTGATTGCAGAGAAAAGAAAGCTTACAGAAGCAGGCTTCATACAAGAGGAAAAATATGTCGATTGGATCTACAATATTGTCACTGTCAAGAAGAAGAATGGTATGCTCTATATCTGTATTGATTATAGGGACATCAATAAGGCGTGTCAAAAAGATGATTTGTTGTTCGCTATATCAGTACTCCTAGTTAATAATTCATACAACTATAATATATTCTCATTTATAGATGAATCATCGGGGTACAATAAAATCAAAATGGTGCCTGAAGATTAGATACATATATAATTCAAAACACCTATCGGCATATTCTGCTACACGATCATGGCCTTTAGCCTGAAGAACACTATTTTCATATATCAGCGAGAGATGAATCATATTTTTTATGTGATGAAACATTAGAAGGTTGAGTGTTATGTAGACGACATGGTCGTTAAGATTATAAATCATAATGATCACTTAAATGACCTAAGAATCATATTTGAGAGGATCACAAAGTCTAGTCTTAAGATGAACCCTTTTAAATGCGCATTTGGTGTCTTTTCTGAAAGATTCTTGGGGTATGTCATTCGACACCGAGGTATTAAAATTGACCCATAAAAAAATTAAGGTTAACATGGAGATGCCACCTCCCAGAAATCCCCATTAACTTTGTTATAAGAATAACTGGCTTTCATTTGGTGATTAATATCAAATCTATCATGTAGGTGCCAACCATTCTCCAAATTGATGAAGAAAGATGTTCTCCTCAAGTGGGACAAAGAGTGCAAGGAAGTATTCGACAATATCAAAAATACTTGTTAAATCTGCCCATTCATGCATCGCCAATTTTTGGCTAAACCTCTTATACTGTAGATAACAGCATCAGAAGAGTCCCTTGGAGTATTACTGGCCCAACATAATGATGAAGGCAAATATAATGCACTCTACTACATTAGTCGAAGATCAATTGGACCAGAAGTGCAGTATTCTCCAATTTAGAAGCATTATCTAGTGTTGATTTTTGCAGTCCAGAAACTCATCAATTACATGCTCTCTCATAAAATTACATTGAAATCAAACATTTATACGCTTAAGTTTTTATGATAATATAAGAGTTAATAAGTCATCTAGCCAGGTAGATAGTAATATTATTGTAGTTTAATATATCATACATGCCAAAAAAGGTAATAAAAGGACAAGCCTTAGCATATTTTCTCGCTACACATCATATTCCAACAGATTCCCTACATAATGATGATTTGCCTGATGAGCAAATCATGCAGATTGATGAGAATAAAAATTGTCATTTTGGGAGATGTACTTTGATGGGGCGTCATCGATTAAACCTATTTGACCTCTAAATCTCGCAAGAACTCGAGCTCACTTCGATCTCATTTTCTTATCACCTAAGGGAGACATAATAAGATTTTTGTTCAATTTAAATGAGTCTCAAACAAATAATGAAGCTGAGTATGAAGCTCTAATAATATGACTATAAATTAAAATTAATGTCAAAATCTAAAATCTTCAAATCTTCGGCATATTGCAGCTTATGATAAATCAATTTTTAGGAATTTATAAGAATTACAAACTTAAACTAGCCCATTACCACCGATGAGCTCTCAAGCTTCTGAAATAAGTGCAAATTGTTAGAATAGCTCAAGGCAGATTATTTGGCAAAATTAGACAAGGATGTGATGAATATGAATGAAGAAGAAACTATACCAATTATGATTCACAGTTGTCGGGTTATAGAGTCAGTAATCTTATAATTCCCACAGGAAAAGGGAATATCATATTCAAGCCACCAAGATGTAACCCCGGTTGATCCTCAAAATCCCCAGCATATCACTATTAAAAATTTACTAAAGGAATGCCATGTATTCAAGAGTCATAAAACAAGTAGATGCTCAGAGTCATGGTTACATTGCTTTTTTTAAAATGGAAAATCAACATAGGGGCCTACGTGTTAATATAAGAAAAAAATTACATAGTCCTTAAAGGGCCTTCAAGCTCACTAATGCTCAGAAGAGCTACAAAAATTAGGTAAAACAATCCTAAGGGCTCGATGTCTCTACCAAGAAAAATTATATATAAGCCTAGTTACAATCTTTGGTGCACAAGAAAGATCACCCAAAAAGAAGGAAATCACCAAAAATAAGCATTTAGCACCAGCTTCCCATCCAAAATTGCATCACCATGATTACCTGCACTAATAAAATTCTATTAAAAAAGGTGAAGACCAAAATAGAAGAAGAACAAATAATCACAAATGGTAGCACATTGATAGATCAAATAAACATTCATAATACATAAAAAAGGAAGCAGCAATAAGTAGTAACAAGAACCAATACAGTATTAGCTAGGTCACTAAACAAGACATCAACAACCCCATAATCTAACTAAGCAAAGTCATAAAGAGCGCTAGAAGAAACCCAATACCTATTCTCCTCCATCATAGAAAAGATAACCCTACCAACATGAAACCAACAGTAATAATAATAGAACTAAAGCAAATAAGTAGTAGAAAGAAAGGTCAGAATACCCAACCAGGAAATATAATTAGAAAAATAGTAGGGAGATAAAAAATAATCCACCTGGTAGCCTAGGAAAGAGGCACCCTATAGAGTAAACCCAAGAAGAATAAACCAGCTGGGAACTAATACCAGCATCACTCCAAAGTAAAACCAATATAGGATGCCAAAGGTCAAAATATAATACACCTTACCGACACCCATAATCCAAGCCGAGTAATGCCAAACAAAGATCGCAGCATACGCTAAAAATTGCCCATCCAAAGAGAACAAACAAACAACCCATAAAAAGCCTTACCAACCTCCAGCTGGCTAACTAAGATAAGCTAAGGAAAAGCCTCCATGCTTAATCCCCAAGCAATAATAGAGCCCTAAAATAATTATGGAAAAGTCTACAGATAAATAAGTGTTATAAATCTAAGTTCATGGATTAGACTTTTTATGATAGCAAACATTTATAAGTTTCTACGACTGCATTGCCTACTAACTTTTCAGGTCCGCATGATTGAATGCAACTCAAGTCAGCTCAAGATTAGGTAGATTTAGATTAAGTCAGTCAGTAATGTTTTTTCTTTTTATTGAGTTAATTATAAAAGTGGTTCCTAATGCTAAGTAACCTTACACACACACACTTGAGGGGTTTTCTGAGTTTTTTTTGTTTTGAGTACATCGGCCTGGACGATGTTCATATCAGCCAGGATGATCTGACTAAAAATAGAAACCCTGATTAGGGCATCCTTGTTAAGCAGCCATCATTAAGCAAATCATCCTAAACGATCCTGGTATCGGCCAGGATGATAGGCTCAAATCAGAAAAATCAGCCGCCATGATCAATTTAGCTATTCTTTATTTTAGTGCATCAACCCGAACGATCTCAGTATTGTCTTGGACATTACTGCATAATTATGCCTAAATTAATCTGCTAATTATAGAAAGCAATTAAGGCTTATTGATACAAACACATCGGCCGGGCCGATCACAGGATCGGCTGGTATGATGTCCTGGATGATTGACATCGGACAACATCTATTCCGGGCGATGTTCAGGATGATTGTACTCATATTTGAACTAATAGGCCAGGACGGTATTGTATCGGCCTGGACGATGTAACCGATTTTCTTCTATTCATCCCAAATTATCCCAGTTGATTGAGCTTACTTTGTACTGATCAGCCAGGATGATATCCTATCGTCCATGATGATAATGTCGGTTCTTGAATTTCTATTTAAAGGACCCAAATTTTCTCATGCAGTGAGACCTTTAGCAGTTGTCTTGACCTGAGAGAGACAAGAGGAGAGGGAGAGAGAGGGAGAGAGAGGGAGGAACTTGTGAGGGGGAGTTTGTGAGAGGAATTCACAAAGGTTTCTCCAAGTAAGGTTCCAAGGCGTCTTCTCCACTCTTCATCCTTCGTCCTTGGGGGTTCAAAGGAGGTAAGCTTCAGCAATTGGTTGAGGATCTCTGCCTACTTCAAGAGGAAGCAAAAGGAGTCAAGGTTCTCTGTCTGCTTCAGGAAGAAGCAAAAGGAGTCGAGGTTCTCTTTCTGCTTAAGGAGAAAGTAAAAGGAGTTGGGTTCTATGCCTACTTCAAGAGGAAGCAAAAGGAGTTGGGTTCTCTGCCTCGCCAGGGTTGTTGGAAAGGAGTTTTAGTGAGTGCTTCTTCAGGCTAACAACAGAAATCGTAATACTGCGAAAAGGTATTCTATTACCCGAACACCTTTGTTTGACAATATCCCTTTTGATTTTTGGAAAACTCGCATGTCTACATTTTTGCAAATAATTGATTATTGCATGTGGATGCTTGTTAAGGATGGTTATAAACCTCCAACTAGAAAATTGAATGGCGGTACTGTTCCACTTCCTTTTACTGAATGGACTTTAGATGATATGGATTTGGCGCAATTAAATGTAAAATGTTTGAATTATTTTTTCTGTGCTTTAAATTGGAAGATTCATGCATGTTTCCACTTGCACAACTGATAAAGAAATTTTGGATAAACTGTGTATCACGAATGAAGGTACTAATGAGGTTAAACAATCCCATTTGAACATTCTCTTGCATGATTATGAACTTTTTCGTATGAAATCTCATGAATCAATTTTTGATATGTGTACGAGATTTACTCAGCTTGTTACTTATTTACATGCCTTGGGAAGAGAACTCACTAATTATGAAAAAGTCAACAAAATTTTGAGATGCTTGATTTCCTCTTTTGAAGCTAAAATCATTGTAATTTCTGAATCCAAAGATTTAAATGCTTATTCTATTGATAATTTACTTGGATCACTCATTGCTTACGAGCAAGGAGTGAATCAAAGAAATTTGGATGTAGGTGAGAAAAAGAAGGAGAAAATCATAGCACTGAAGGCCAATGAAACAAATTCAAATTCTTCCGGGTTTGAAATCGATGAAGTTGCCTTCATCACTAGGAAATTCAAAAACTTTCTACAGAAGAATCACAAGCATCATCAGAATTGGAGAAAAGGTAAGGATAACAAAAAGTTTAAAGGTTCTTATGATGTTGTTTATTTTGAATGCAGGAAGCCTGGACATGTTAGAGCTGATTGTCCTACACTTTAGGATCACTCAAGAAAAGAAAAAAATGAGGAGAAATCTAAGTTCAGAAAGGATAAGAAGCGAGCCCAAAAAGCTTTCTAGTCAGATTCTGCATCTGACTCATCTGAAACTGAACCTGAAGAGGAGACAATAAACTTGTGCTTAATGGCTGATAATTTTGAACAATCTGACCTGAAAGAAGTATGCCAACCAACCTATGACCAATTGCTTGAAATATGTGAGAAAATTCATGCATCATATAAAAAACTTAAGAAAACTCACGCTAGATTGAAATTGGAGTTTTTGAATTTACAAAAAGGGCATGAAATTTTGAGTAAAGATCACTTTCAAATTGATGGTAATCACATGTATCTACTTGATGAATTTGATGATTTAAATAAAAAGCATTATGAATTAATAATTGAGCATGATTCTTTGAAAGCTTCCTACACCTAGCTTGAATCTGATTTTAAAGCTTATACTAAAGAATATGAGCATAAAAAGCACTTTTTGGAGATTGATTTAGCTAATGCTCACTTGAGGTTTAAAGCTGAATTTGATGCACGTAAGAAAAATTGGATGACACCCACATTTGATCTAAAGCCAATAACTATGAAGAAGTATTATAACCCGAACACATTAAGAAATCCTTTTCTTGGAGTTAGATATTTTTCATGTGGCATGTTAGGAAACATAGTACATACTTGCACCATTCATCGTAGTACACATTGGGTATGGAGACCCAAATTACATAATTCACTGCATCACATTCTTCTTTCCATAAGAAGGAATCCAAACCTGTTTGGGTTCCTAAATTTGATATTTGATGATTTTGCAGATGTGCTCTCACCAAAGACCTCGTGAGAGTATATGGTATTTGGACTACGGAGGCTCACGACTCTTAATTGCTTATTTTTGCTGCTTAATTAAATATGAGTTACATTATTTTATGATCAATTGCTTATTGTTAACTTCTTTTCTTTCCTTTTTATTTAGTTGATTTCTTTCTCTGCTTTTTTGCCATTATTACTTTTCTTGATTTAGCACAGTTCTTTTTGGATCATCGCTGAATTAATATTTTCTCATTGTTTTTATTTTGTTTTGAGATTTATAGTCAATGTTTTAACATCTCTAAATCAGTTAAAGGGAGAAACACCGTTGATGGTTTCCCTCCCTCTAACCTCTTTTAGTGTTATAATTTTCTTTTCTAAAGAAAAGTCTATCTCAAATTAACAACTGGTTTTTGAAATTAAGATCTTTTCTATCTGGCTACAATAATTTACCTTATATTTATAATATTCAACATTTTTTATATATCTTTCAAGTTAATTAAAATCTTGCTATTGCATTTATCATATAATTACTAAAGTCTGCTTTGTGGTCTATTCTTTCTTATATTAGAGTGTGAGTTTCTCTTCTCTAATATCTAGAAGATCTACTCGCAACTAAAAATATTTGAAAAGTTTTTAAAAAGGGATCTAGCTTGCAAGAACAAAAAATAAAAAGGCCAATGACGCAAAATTAAAAAATATACACAAAAAGTGTATCAAAAATTAAAAGATGCGTCAAGAGCGCCATTCAAATTGACAAGAGGCATAAAATGAGCCCACAAAAGACACGCTTACCCTCTTTCAAACTTTTAAAATTTTAGAAGAATTCATGGGTTACTTGATATTTTTAAAGGCTTGATTTCAAATTTCATGATTGAGACAAATTGCTTTGGTATATTATTCTATAAGATAATTTCTTTGGAGCAAGTTTTGAATGGATCTTTTTTTTTCCAATTAGTTTGTTCTGAGTTAGGTCTTTTATTTTCAAAAGATAATTTTACCCTAAAAGAAGTCCGAGCTAGGAGTAACAAAATCAGAAATTCTACCATTTTCAGATTTTAACTTTGTTAACTCATTGATCTTACAAATCTTTAAAAATTAATTATTTGGAGCATTTATCATATGCATGCCTTACTAATTAAAAAAAAAACTTGTTTCATTGCTAGTTTTTATGCCTTTTTCGTATTTTTTCGTTGTTGTTCTTAGTTGATTTTATTGTTTTTGGGCCTTCACTGATCATCTCCATCCTTCCTCTGAAGTTCAAAATTTTGTCACATCGTCCTGGCCGATACCTATATCATCCTCGACGATATGTTCTTTTTCATCAAAAACTCTATCTACTGAATATTTTGACTTTTCTTCTCTCATTGTCCTGGATGGTATGATCATCCTTTGGTACAATCAGCTTGATTGCCTTGGTCGATACATTTTTTTTATCCTGGATGATGCATTTATTGGTTATCATTGCGTCTGATACACCTGTTCGTCATGGACGATACACGTGTCAGGATATTTAAAATCTATAATTTTGTCTGGGATGATCCATTTTTGGATAATTGTCATGGATGATCCACTATTTGTCCTGGACGATCCACTGTTCATCCTGGATGATACATGTGGCGCAAGATTTAAAATGTTTTAAATTCAGTCGGTACAATCCATTATCGAGCATCATCCTAGACGATCCACATAATCGGCCTGGACAATTTGCATTTTCAAAGGTAGTCCAGGCGTACTCCTTGGGACGATCGCTGTGTCTAATCGTCCCGGATGATATCTGATTGTCCCAGACGATCAGATCACCTTTTTGACCAATCGTCCTGTACACAATAATTGCACCGGATCATCCTGGATGATCCTGCGATCGGCCTGGACGATTCGACCGATCCTTTAAATTCTGAGCCATCCAGTAAGTTTTCTTCACACCTCTCCTTCCCTTTGGTTTTATACTTCATGATCCTGACTTTTTCTTGCTAATGGCAAGCGGGAAGTGTTCTCCACACACATCTTGAAGCTCCTCGAGGGGAATACTGGACCCTCTCTTTGGGCAAGGAGATGATCAGGCTGCCTACCATCGCTACAAAGAATGCAGCATTTCTCTCTTCTGAATAGTCAATCCAGTCCACCTCTCCTATCCGGTACTCGATCTTTTTTCTCACACCTCTCTATGCTTTATTCTCACCCTTACAGTCCCCTTAAAATCTGAACTTCTTTGTTTTGAATTTTACGCCAACCTTCGCTTCAATTCTTCCTACACTGCTCTCACCTCATATGTGAATCGACGCCCAGTCGAGATCACGTACCAGGATTGTGTGAAACTGTTGCAGCTGTCCACCACTGTGGATAAGCTGCATACCCTCATTTCTGATCCTATTTTTAACTGGGCTACGGCCAAGCACTTTCTTCGCCACAACAATTCCCCCTTTCTTGTTGGAGAGACTAACTCTTTACTTAAATATGCTAGGAAGATCCAACATGACCTTCGCACCTCTGCCACGACCTCCTCCGTCTGAAGATCAGGGTCCCTCCTTTCTTTAGTGTTATTTGTTATGCTATTTTTCTATAGTTTGTTTTTATTATGGTTGTTTTAGTTTCTTTGTTTTGTTTTTCTTATGGTTCTTTTAGTTTCTTCATTTTAGTTCCCTCCTCGACTAAACCTATTTGACCTCTAAATCTCGCAAGAACTCGAGCTGACTTCGGTCTCATTTTCTTATCACCTAAGGGAGACATAATAAGATTTTTGTTCAATTTAATTGAGCCTCAAACAAATAATGAAGCTGAGTATGAAGCTCTAATAGTAGGATTAGAAATTAAAATTAATGTCAAAATCTAAAATCTTTAAATCTTCAGTGTATTGCAGCTTATGATAAATCAATTATTAGGAATTTATAAGAATTGCAAACTTGAACTGGCCCATTACCACCGATGAGCTCTCGAGATGCTTAAACAAGTTCGAATTGTTAGAATAGCTCAAGTTCCTCGAGGTTAGAATGCCAAGGCATATTATTTGGCCAAATTATCCAAGGATGTGATCAATACGAATGAAGAAGAAACTATACCAATTATGATTCACAGTTGTTGGGTTATAAAGTCAATAATCCTATAATTCCCACAGGAAAAGGGAATATCATATTCAAGCCACCAGGACGTAATCCCGGTTGATCCTCAACATCCCAAGCATATCACCATTGAAATTTTACTAAAGGAATGCCATGTAGTCAAGAGTCATAAAACAAGTAGATGCTCAGAGTCATGGTTACATTGCTTTTTTTTAAAGGGAAAATTAACATAGGGGCCTATGTGTTAATATAAGAAAAAAATTACGTAGTCCATAAAGGGCCCTCAAGCTCACTATTGATCAGAAGAGCTGCAAAAATAGGGTAAAAAAATCCTAAGGGCTCGATGTCCCTACTAAGAAAAATTATATATAAGCCTAGGTACAATCTTTGGTGCACAAGAAAGAGCACCCAAAAAGAAGGAAATCACCAAAAATATGCATTTAACTCCAGCTTCCCATCCAAAATAGCATCACCATGATTACCTGCACTAATAAAATTCTATAAAAAAGGGTGAAGACCAAAATAGAAGAAGCACAAATAATCACAAATGGTAGCACATTGATAGATCAAACAAATATTAACAATACATATAAAACGAAAGTAGTAATAAGCAATAACAAGAACCAATACAATATTAGCAAGGCCACTAAACAAGACATCAACAACTCCATAATCTAGCTTAGCAAAGTCATATAGAGCGTTAGAAGAAACCCATTACCTATTCTCCTCTATCTTAGCAAAGATAACCCTACCAATATGAAACCAACAGTAATAACAATAGAACCAAAGCAAAAAAGTAGTAGAAAGAAAGGGTAGATAACCCAACCAGGAAAAGTAATTAGAAAAATAGTAGGGAGATAAAAAATAATCCACCTAGTAGCCCAGGAAAGAGGCACCCTATAGAGTAAACCCAAGAAGAATAAACCAGCTGGGAACTAACACCAGCATCACTCCAAAGTAAAACCAATATAGGATGCCAAAGGTCAAAATATAATACATTTTACCAGCACCCATAATCCAAGCCGTGTAAGGCTAAGCAAAGATCGCAGCATACCATAAAAATTGCCCTTCCAAAGAGAACAGACAAACAACCCATAAAAAGCCTTACCAACCTCCACCTCGCTAACAAAGAAGAGCCTAGGAAACACCTCCATGCTTAATCCCAAAGCAATAATAGAGCACCAAAATCATTAAGGAAAAGACTATAGATAAATAAGTGTTGCAAATCTAAGTTTATGGATTAGACTTTTAATGATAGCAAACATTCATGACTTCTACGACTGCATTGCCTACTAACTTTTCATGTCCACATGATCGAATGCAACTCAAGGCAGCTTAAGATTGGGTAGATTTAGGTTGAGTTAGTCTGTAATGTTTTTCTTTTTCTTTAATTAATTGTAAAAGTGGTTCCAAATACCAAGTAACCTTACACACACACACTTGAGGGGTTTTCTGAGTTTTTCTCTTTTGAGTACATTGGCATGGACGATGTTCATATCAGCCAGGATGATCTGACTAAAAATAGAAACCCTAATTAGGGCATCCTTGTTAAGCAGCCATCACTAAGAAAATCATCTTGGATGATCCTGGTATTAGCCAGGATGATAGGCTCAAATAAAAAAGAATCAGCTGCCATTACCAATTTAGGTATTCTTTATTTTAGTACTTCGGCCCGGATGATCTCAGTATCATCCTGGATGTTGCAGCATAATTATGTCTAAATTAATCTGGTAATTATGATCACAGGATCGCCCAGGACGATATCCTGGATGATTGACATCGGCCAGCATCTATTTCGGGCGATATTCAGGATAATTATACTCGGATTTGAACTAATCGGCCAGGACGATATTGTATCGGCCTGGATAATGTAACCAATTTTCTTTTGATCGTCCCAAATCATCCCAGTTAATTGAGCTTACTTTGTACCTATCATCCTGGACCATTATGTCGATTCTTGAAATTCTATTTAAAGGACCTGAATTTTCTCATGCAGTGAGACCTTTAGATGCTATCTTTACCTGAGAGAGCCAAGAGGAGAGGGAGAGAGAGGAAGAGAGAGGGAGGAACTTGTGAGGGGGATGTTTTGAGAGGGATTTACAAAGGTTTCTCTAAGAAAGGTTCTAAGGCGTCTTCTCCAGTATTCATCCTTTATCCTTCGGGGTTCAAGGGAGGTAAGCTTCAGCAATTGGTCATGGTTCTCTGCCAGCTTCAGGAGGAAGTAAAAAGAGTCAAGGTTCTCTACCTGCTTCAGGAGAAAGAAAAAGGAGTCGAGGTTCTATGCATGCTTTAGGAGGAAGAAAAAGGGATTGGGTTCTCTGCCTGCTTTAGGAGGAAGCAAAAGGAGATGGGTTCTCTAGCTGTTTCAAGAGGAAGCAAAAACAGTTGGGTTCTCTGCCTCACCGGGTTTGGCATAAAGGAGTTTTTGTGAGGGCTTCTCCACCTTACTGTGGGAGGAAAAGGAGAGTCACTTTTGTAGTGCAATACTCGAAGGGCGCCTCTAGGGAGTGGACGTAGGTCAAGTTGACCGAACCACTATAAATCTAGTGTGATCTTTCTTTATTTTGATTTATGCATTTATTTTTTTGTAATTTGATTTCTGTGGTGATTTTAGTTTTAAGTTTTGTTCGTTGATTATAAGAATTTTTTTTTAAAATACCAATTCACCCCCCTCTTGGTTAGCCTTGGGCTAGTTCTTAAGGGCTTAACATCCCTAACAAACTTTTAATAAGCCCCAAAGTGCAGGTTCATCAACGTCCCATAAACAAGCCCCTTACTAATTGAGTTATTCTTGGGATAAGAAAAATAGAATTAGAAGTAAAAACTTAGGAATAGAATTACCATCGAACAAATCAATAACAGCAGAAAAGAGATCATTACTAATAATATGCCAAGTTTTTTGAAAAAATTTGTTGTGAAACCATCTGGCCTGGCAACTACATCACCGTTCATACTAAAAGCAATCTCTTTAACCTCCTCAAAAGAAGGAGATTCAGAAATAAAAATATTATCATCATGAGAGATAATGTTAGGGGTAATAGAAGGATTATAAATAATATTAGGACTAAAAGCTTTATTAAGATGATTTTGGAAATGCTGGACAGGTAAATTAGCAGTTTTAAGACCATCTTCAGTAACAAAGTCATTAGTTCGATTAATTTTATGAAAATAATTAAAAGCATGTTTCTTCTTAACCAATGAAAATATTTAGTATTGTTATCACCTTGAACAAGATGTTTAGTATCTGCTTTTTGTTTCCAAGCAATTTCCTCTTAAGCTTGTAGTTTATAATGGTAATCTTTAGCCTTTCTCAATAACTAAAATTTTCATCAGAAGGCACCAATTGACACTAAGTCTCATAAGTATTAACATTATCTTCAGCAATTAAAATGTTGGAGAAAATATTCTTAAAGACATAATGATTCCACCATTTTAAAACTTGCTTTAGCCTTTTTAGCTTAAACCAAAATCTTCTCATTCCAGAAATAGAGTTATCCAGATGAAGAGGAGCATGCCAATTTCCTGAACCAAGTCCATAAAAGAATCATGAAGTAACCACATGTTTGGAAACCTAAATTTAGAGGAAAGTTCCTAGATCTAGTCATAATTTTAATAAGCATGGGAGAATGATCAGAGGGGATTCTGCTAAGATACTCAACAGTAGTAGACTCAAAGGAGTTAAGCCAATAATCATTAAATTACACTTGATCCAACCTTTGCCATAAATACCAATGATTCTATGTGAATTTATTACCAGAGAAACTAAACTTAATTATGTTACAATCCACAATCATACTATTGAAATCCTCCATAGATTGATAAATAGGAAGAGAGCCCCCTATGTGCTCCAAAGGGTTAGAAATAATATTAAAATCCCCTCCAATAATCAAGGGTAAGTTACAAATACTATGAAAATAAATAATTTGATCCCATAATAATTTTCTAGTATAATGAGAATAAGCAACATAAACAAAAGAAACAAAACATTGAAAATTAGAACTTTCAATACTACAGTGCATAACTTGAGTAAAGTCACCAATAATATCTATCCAAATATGATCCTTCCAAAAAACCCAAATTTCATTTGCCACATTCAAAATAGAATATTTAAATCCCAGAAATTTAGTAGTACCAAGTAACATATTAGGGAAAATAAGAGGGTCAAACAAAACAAGAATAGAACATTATCAATACGACATAAGTTTTTAACTCTTAATTTAGAAGAAGGACACCCATTGCCCCTAAAATTCCTAATAATAGCATTTAACATTAAAAATAGGAGATTAATGAGAAGTATGTGAATGAGTGTTTCTAGGAGGTAGTAAAATGAAGTTCTTTTTCTTCCTACCTCTCATACTATGAACCTTGGAAAAACTAGTATCATTATCATCTCTAGCAAAACATTTAGCCATCATATCCATATCCTCCATATTAATAAAAGGATCACTATGATATTGATAATTAAAAGGAGACTTACTGTCATTAATCATACCAGACTACCCCATTTCGAGAGGCATTTCACCTTCCTCACAGATAACACCATTTTCCATAATGGTTTTATTGCTCAATTCATTACCACTGTTATCCATCACCACATCGGTTTGGATAATCTCCTAGACATTCACAGCAATTTGAGAAAGCTCCTTATCAACACAATTATTTTTTAACGACCCAGCCTCCATATGAGGACTATCAAAGCATAAACCATTTGTTATATTGATAGCAATACTTTGTTCATTCACATTTTGACTAGGTAAAGAAGAGATAGAGTTAAGATTAACTTCCTGAACATGAATCAAATCATCACCATTAGGAGGGTTCGACTCAACATGAGTAGATTCCATAAGTAAGGATTCAACAATGTCATCTTGCACTTGAGGAATATTACCCACATTTCCATTAGGATTAGGAGTCACAATATCAAGGTCAACCAAAGGTAATTCACGTCTATGCATTTGTTTAGAAGATTTCTTCTCCTTCCAAAGATTCGGGTGTAACCTATAACACACATTTAATCCATGGCCATGCATCTTACAATGAGAGAGAAAAATAGGTATGTTTTCAAATTCAACTTTTGGGAAATAACCATTCAGTTCCGAACTAATCCAAATCTCATTAGGATGTTTCTTCAATATATCCAATTCAACTAAAACATGGGTTACAAACGGCTGAGAGATGGACGCTGCAGCTTGGTTAGTTTGCAAAGGCCTACCAAATATGGAAGTAGAACCAAATAATATTTATGAATAAAAAATGCAATCAAAGGTTTGATAAAGATATCCACATAAGGGCTATGGGATATTCCTCATTCACATTGAAATTAGTTGTTTATTTGAGAAATCTCATTTGACAATCCTGATTGTAATAGGACCTTCTAGAGAAAATATGACTATAGTCCAATCATTGCTCAATTGTATCGTGATATGCCTGGAATCAAACATATTAACTTGAAACAAACCGGATAATTTCATATTCACAAAAAAACTTATGAATGACATCCAGGTTCGGCCTCCTAAGAAGGAACTTGCTAACCATTATAAGATTCAAAGGAGCAGCAAGCATTGAAACCATAGAGTAATCAAACATCAAAGCCAAATAGCCTTTAAGTGAAGTATGAACGAATTGAAATTTAGCGGAAGTAGAAGAAGAGCTAGCAAAAACCACCTTAAATGATCGGGACTTGCCATTCAGAAACATAGCAGGCGGAGGGTTAGATGATGACGAAGTCCTCATATCTTAAAAACTATAAAAGCCAAAGAAATAACAACAAAATCAAACAAAAACAAGACTAAATAGAATCAAAAGAAGAAAAATGAGCAGAAAAAACCACAAAAACCACGTCTGGAATGAAGATAAGAGAGCTTGGGAACGAAAGCCCTAGATCTCCTCAGAATCGCCAGAGGAGCAGAGGTGGTTACATTGCTTGAACATTAAGGAAGGAGATGATAGGAGACAACCCTTTATTTACTATTTTAAATAAAATACAATTCCGATGGATAAATCTCTAGCAGCATAAATAAAAAAGAGGGCATTGGGATATGCGTTTATTATTGACACACTGTAGTGATAAGCTTTTGATCAGATATGGCTGAGATGACTAGGGACAAGGGAAGCTAGTAGAGTGGTGATAGAAGTTCACGAAGGACTCTATGGTGCACATCAATTAGGTCAAAAAATGGCCGCTAAAATTAAATGGATGGGTTACTATTGGCCAATAATGGTGATAGATTATAATTACCATGCTAAAAGCTTCCATAAGTGTAAGATCCACGGTAATGTTATACTTTAACCATCAAATTCACTACTCTTAATAGTAGCATCCTGGCCATTTGAATGTTATACCACAGATATAATTAGACTAATAAATCCATCGTCATCAACTGGACACCACTTCATTCTGATAATAATGGATTACTTTTGTAAGTGGGCAGAAGAGGATCCATGCAAAGAAATTACTTTCAAGCATGTGATAAACTTTTTCAACCATAACGTCATCTATACATTTGATGTACCACAACACTTGATCTCGGACAATAGTATAAAATTTAAGAGTGCCAACATTTATAAGTTCATTGATCGATACAAAATTAATTGGCAATATTCGTTAATATATAACCCAAGAGAAAATGGCTTGGAGAAGGCCTTCAATAAGATGTTGGTAAATCTATTAAAAAAGTTCCTCACCAAAAATAAGAGAAAGAAATTTTAAAATGGTAGAGGCACTGTGAGCGTCTTGTACAACTTATAAAATGCCGACCAAAGCCACTCCTTCACGGGTGTTCGTAGTTGAAACAGTGTTGTCATTAGAGATCAAACTACCATCACTTTGGGTAACCATCCAATATGATATCACTCAAGAACAAAAAGTCTGCTTAAGAATGTAATAACTCAATGCACTTGATAAATTTAGGTTGTAGACTTAACAAAATCTAGAAATATATTGAGGAAGAATGGTGAACTCATTTGATCAAATGGTGCATCTTCGAGCATTTCAAGAAGGGGAATTTGTTATGGTGCTAAGAAGCCTAATCATCCCACACCAAAAAATCAGTGGTAAATTCATATCCAATTGGTAAGGTCCCTTCATCATCGAGAATGTGTATCAAAGAGGAGCATATAAATTGATCGATCTGAACGGTCAGAGGCCTATGTAATCTATCAATGATCGATACTTGAAGAAGTATCACCCATGAAATTACACAAAAAATGCTACGTTTAATGTACTATGTATTTCATACATATTTATTAGCATATAGATTTCATATTTTAAAATTCTTTTTTGTTAAAAGAATGCATTTAAATAATCCTCGTAGGACTTTGGGCATTTTAAATATTTATTCGGGTCGACCTCGTACCATGTACTGAAATCCCCAAAATAATATTTAAAACCTAAAAATATAAAGCCTATCCAAAATCTACCAGTAAGACAAGGGGCATTATAAATATTTATTTTGGTCAACATTATGCTACGCATTGAGATCCCCAGAGAAATATTTAAAATCTTGAATTTTAATTTTATTTTATTATAAAATGTCTCTTTCAGACTAGGGTATTTTAAATAATTATTTGGGTTGACCTTATGCTATGCGCCAAGATCCTCAAATAAATATTTAAAATATCAAAATTCAAAGCTTATTATATTTTGAGATCCCCTTGTGAGACAGTGGGCATTTTAAATATGTATTTGGGTCAACATCTTGCTAATACTGAGATTCCCAAATAAATATTTAAAATTATTAACAAGAATATTCCTTCAAGAAAGAAGGATACAACAAATTCTTTTTAAAAGTATATGCAGGTGATCTTAGAAAAATTTGGAACACAACCTTCTCAAACGTACCAAGATTTCAAAAGTTAGAGAAGAGACTTTTGTGACTACACACTCCAGCAAGTCGAGCTAGAATAGCTTGAAGTCTTTTAACAGCCTGAAGCTTAAGATTCAAATGGGTATAAGAGGCTGGATCCAATAAGCCTAAATATGGCTTGATCGCTAGCAGTTTTGTCTATTGAACATGTCATAAGCGTAACACCCTCTTCGTAGTAGCGCAAGCCCTACTTTGTCAGCCTGTTAGTAGAGATTGTGGGAAGTACGAAGGAAAATTGAATCAATAAATTCAAGTGATTGTAGTCCATAAGATTCTCTTATTTGATAAGAGAATCTAAGTTTCAATAGGAAGGATGAGTCGCAAGCAACGACAAATTTACGTAGGCTTCAAAATCTTCATCCACAAAGGATGACTTCAAATCTACCAACTTCAGTAAATTAAACATTGTGGAGTATGTTTCCCATAACTCTAGTCTAAAGCCTGAATGTGTATAAAAGGTCGGATCCAACCCACCCAAATATGGCTGAATCATTAGCTATTCTGTCTACTCAACTTCCCATAAGAAAGGTCGTAGTAGAGGAACCCTCATTTTAGTAACTAGAGGATAAAAGTGCTATTAAATAATAGCTCACCTAATCTGATGAACCCAAGCGACTCAAATTGAAGTCTACTCTGTTAGAAGAGTGTTACTTAGCTTTTGCATGTTTTATATTCTTGCAACTTGTTATTTTGATGAATCCAAATATTATTGTATTTATTAGTAATTTCTCTTAACTCATTTTGGAAGAAATATTTTTGGCTCTTGTGTGTACTAACATTTCAGGGAAATCATACTCCAGATTATTGAAGACTTCAAATAAAAATTTGATTATAATATTTTATAATTTGGAGTATGTATTTTTTTCATCTTTTCAGTCAGAGAGAGTGTGATTGTAATTGAGTAACTTAGCACACACGCTAGGGGAGATCTTTAAATGCCAAAATTTCTTATACTGATCGTGCGGGATGATTATATACAAGTAGCGAGAAAATTTTTCTAAGTTCTGATCATCTAGAAGAATTTACCCATTTCGTCCTTGGATGATGTCCTCTAATTTCTCACTTCGTGTTGTACATCCAGACGAAATGCCTAATTCATCCCTGGAGGATGTTCACTGATTTCACGTTTACACTGTTCGTCCATATGATTTTACCCCATTCGTCCCTAGATGATGTTCCCTGATTTCACATTTATACTGTTCGTCCAAACAAAATGCCCCATTCATCCCTGGACGATGTTCTCTGATTTCACATTTATACTGTTCATCCAGATGAAATGCCACATTCATCCCTGGATGATGTTCTCTGATTTCACATTTTTAATTATTGTCCAGATGATTTTACCCTGTTCATCCCCGGATGATGTGCTCTGGATTCATGCTTCATACTGTTCGTCCAGACGAACATGAACATTCGTACCCAGATGATGTTCTCTGTTCCTTAAATATATGAACCATCTATAGTTATGTTTCAATGAAGCTTTAAAATAACCGTTCATACCGGACGAACTATGTTTGTACGGGACGATGATCCGGTATGAAGTCATTTCGTACCAATGCACATAGAGTTCATACGCAACAGGTTTTACACTATTCGTACATGCAAAATTTGATCATACGGGACGATCGAGTACGCACAAATTTTAAAAATTATAGTTTTTGGATTGTTTTTCATGTCTTTCTTATAAAATGCCCACTTAAAACTGTATTGTAATCTTTTTATCCGCTGGTCTTCGTGCAAACTGAAGAGAGATTGAAGGAGAGAGTGTGAGAGTGTGTTTGAAATAGATTTCTTACTACTGGAGCATGAAGGGTTCACTTGGTACTCAAAGGTAAGGATCTTAGTTTGTGAATTGTGATTACTTCACTCTTTTCTCTTGTCCTTCCAGATTTTTCGTAAGAAGATCTTGTCAAGGAGATCCGGCTCTCTGCCTACACTTGCAGAAGTGTGAAAGAACAAAGGGTTCTCTGCCTATACTTGGAGAAGTGTGAAAGGACGAAGGGTTCTCTACCTATACTAGGAGAGTGTGAATAGCATGAAGGGTTCTCTTTCTACACTTGGAGAGTGTGAACAGCGGGAAGGTTCTATGCCTACACTTGGAGAGTGTGAACAGCAGAAGGTACTCTGCCTATACTTGGAGGGTGTAAAAGGACGACGGTTCTCTATCGCACCGTGCAGTGGTGGAAGAGAGTTTTTGTAAAGGCTTCACCACTTTATTGTGGGGGCAAACAGAGAGACACTAAGTGGTAATAGTGAAATACCTGAAATGGGACACTTCAGGGAGTGGATGTAGGTCGTGTTTCACCGAACCACTATAAATCTTATGTTTTTTTATTTTCTGCTACTTTTTTACTTTATTATTTCTATTTGATCTGTGGTTGAAAAATCTTTTTAAAAAATTTCATTAAAAATTTTTGAATCGGTTTAAAATTATAAAAGAGGTGGTAAATTTTTTTAATTACCAATTCACCCCCCCCCCTCTTGGTTAGACATTGGAACATAATCTTAGGTCTAACAACCAAATTCATAGTTAATAAAGATTCAACATCCTCAACTGGCTAATGATTAAGATAATACCAATATTTGGTATAATCAACCAAATCCGAATCCTACAAATCCTATAATAAATCCATAAAGCATTAAGTGAGGATCAAAGGAATTTTTCTTCAACAAGTCAATCAAAAAACAAAGTAAAAGATCAAAGAAATTATTCCAATGAACACAAAAAGCCAAAATATGAACAACTACGATTTCATCATCAACAAGTCCGTTAAGTACAAAGTTCTAGACTGATGACTTTTTACTATCGACCTAGTATAAACTAAAGGGTTCACTGGCATATACTCCTTCATCAAGCCCACTAAAGCTAGAAGCAAAGAGATGAAGGTACAAAATTTCCTAATAAGTCAGTAATGATATATTAGATAATCCTCCATTAAAGTCCGCAACATAAAACAAAAGATAGAAGGATCCAAAATCTCAAGACTCAAGAAAAAGCTACAAAATAAAGCACCCTCAATGACATCTATGAGTGTCCCTAAAGACTATGGATATTTTAAATATTTATTTGGATCAACAGCGCACTGTATGCTATAATCCTCCAAATAAATATTTAAAATTTCTTACCAAAATACAGCTAAAGGAGGGAAGAATGATATATCCTCCATAAATTGAATAAGTCATTAGTAAAAAGTATAAATTGAGAAATATACAATCCATACTGGTGGTAGAAATGACCCACCAGCTAATAAATTTACGAAGTTTGAAAAAATTTTGAATGATATAGGTGATTATGCAAAAGAAATATCAAATCCCTATATGATCATGGAAAAGTAAAATATTTAACATATGCAAAAAGGCTGCAAACAAAGGTGGCAATGGTGACAAAAGAAGAACAAAGATGGCAATGTTATCTAGTAGAAAAAATCTATATAGATTTAAGTACTAATTATTGTATCACTATCTTATGTATCCCTACTTAACTGAAGCCAACATGTCAATCATATTTTTGACAACAAGTACATCTAAATTTCTATAAAGGCATAAAGATAAACTCACATAGATCTACAAAATGAAAACCCTCAGCGTGACATTTAGAGCATATATTTAGAGATCCACATGGTCAAATAACATACAACAAATGTGGTTCACTCTAGATGGATACCACATTTGTTGGGGCACATTTGTTGACCTCTACTCAAGTAATAAAAAAGGAGATAAAAATGCTAACCTGTAGATCGACATTGTCCACAATGTTGCCATAGAACCTAGCTCAAACACAACAAAATCCTACATAAAATCACATACGTATGTACATGTTTGGTGTCATTACCACTTTTTACATGATTCATATTGATACCACAATCGAGGAGGTCCATTCCAGTAGTTAAAATGCAAGCCAAATGAAGGAATTTTCTTGTTCTATTCCCGCACACAACTTCTCTTCCTCATACATGAATCCACAACACTCGATGATCCTCTACTTCAATCTCATAGCCAAGATCACAAAAAAAAAAGCTTCCTCAACCAACCTCTTCTCCCTTTCGAATTCTCTATTCTACCAGTCAATCTAACTTCTTCCCTACCATAACCTAATGCTGCAATATATCAACCCCCAGTCAATCGGCCTAACTTTTACAAATTACTCTAATCTTTGTCTTCCACCTTCTTATCTGTAATCCCTCATTCGATGCTAGTAGCTCTGACATTCGCACATTCAAATTGAACCCATTCTCTCTCATACCTTTTCTTGGCCTCCTTAGCAATTGGAAATATCAAGCCGATCAGATCTTGACCCCATCCAGTTTCTTCATTCCAAAGAGAGAGATGGAGAGAGAAAGAGGAGGCTTTTTTACCTACCTCATCTGAGCTTCCATTCAATTAACCTACCTTCTCCCACAACCGAGCAAATCCAGACTTAGGTATATATCTTGTATTTTTTTTAGTATAATCCTCTCAAACTAAAAAAAAAAATCTCATTTTTATGCATGTAGCACAATGAGTAACTACCCATGCGTACTTTTCTTTGCACGATGGGAGGAAGCTCATTGTGGTCCTCATGACGAGGCAGGTAATCCAACCTAAAGTATAATTTTTTAACATTTGTGGCGTGCCAAGGGACCCCCTATTCATGCTTTTCTTAGCGTACTGTGAGGGAACTTTGTGCGATACTTATAGTGTGGCAGGTGATCCTTGTGCTTGCATTTCTTAGCATGATGGGACAAAAATATAAGTACTCGTACATGGGAAAAATAGCATTTTTAAACAGGTACTTTTGATGATTCATGCACGCCTTTCTTAGCATGGTGGGGATGAATACTGTGGCTACAGTGTCCCCTAACATCGACCTTGCGCATATTTCTTGACTTGGCGGGCAGGCTATGACTCCTAAAATTTCCACTTGATGGGGAGACACCAATAGGCTACTAGATTTTTCAACAAATATATAGGACTTGAGCTTATAATTTGAACTATAGGGGACTTGTACTTGGACTTGTGGACATAATACAAATGACTAATAATAAAGATTTTGAACTTAAGTAAAATAAAATTGAAATGAGAACTTAACTTGAGCTTAATTTGAACATTAATTGAACATACAAACATTGGACTCAAACTTGAATGAACACGAGCTCTAAAGAGATTGAATTGGAATTGAGCATATATAACCAAACCTTGGATTGATAAATGAATAATCAAGATATAACCAAACATTGGATTGATGAATGAACAATCAAGATCTGAGTGAATCCTAATCATTCAAGAGGACAAAAATTAACACAAAGCTTCAGCTAAATAAGGAACTCCAAATGTAACTACATAAGGAGGGATACATATACTGAATAAAACTTTAGACCATGTAGAACAAAGCCCTAGCAATAACTATAAGTGATGCATATTCTAATTATAAACAAATACATGAACATATACTACAAATCATACAAGGATGATAATGGTGACATTTGTATCAATCATGTAAGCAAGTGTGCAAGGACTCGTGATGAATGAAACATCAATAAAACTTTCTTGCACGTATCAATTGATAAATTTGAAGGAATATACAACAATGTGTTTACAATCAATAATACAAGATCTTAATGAAGTAGCAAGAATTCATCACATTGATTGAAATGCAAACTTCAATAGGTAAGTTCACTATACAAGCCACAAGTAATCCTCAAAAGATGATAGAAGAATTGTAACTGTCACATGGCCATTCTATAATTAATAATGAATAACGATTGTAGAGAATGTGATGATCTGGTAACTCTTTGCAAGCAATAATGAGTGGCAAGATTGTGGTAGTGAGAATCATAAAGCATTCATGAATAGACATAAAAGCTAGTGCACAATCAAAACTACTTGACTGTGAAATAAAAACACTAAATCCCTGTAATCAAAGTGCAATATAAGATGCTCATAAGCAGAATGTGATGAGCACATAATGAATGAAGTAAGATCTATTTTGTCAACAACAATTCAATCTCAAATAGATATAGTGATCTCCCTACGAGTAGAAGGGGTCAAAGTGCAATGAACATGATGATCTAAAGCATAGGGGATGCATGCAACATACTACTTGCAAATAAGTAGTGAATGACTTATAATATGCATAACAATCCACATACAATGTAAAATAGCTAATCCATGATGAATTTAAACTCCTACTAATCACCGTAGGAAGCTCTTCTATGAAGTATAGTGCTTATAGGTAATAGCTACAAATATGAAACACCTACAGAAGTCCACACATAAATTATAACAAGCCACTACAAAGATCCTTCTTTAACAATATTAAGGTAGCCAATGTACAAGTAAATGCACTTAAAATTATAAAGTGTATGAACTCTTGCAATCCACTTTAGGAGATGCTTCATTCATGTGATAAAACTGTCTATAAGAAATGATACTGAAGGTATTGCCAATGTGATATATCCTCTGTCGGCAAGAAGACAGAGTTGACAAAGTTCAATCAATGAAATAAAATTGCCCACATCCACCGCGATGATGACCGTGTTGATAGAAAATCTCAATCGGAGTGATTAATTCCAATATTTCAAAGTTCCACACAAATACCCACTAAACACAAAAATCCAAAAAAATACCAAAAATCTAAATATTTAAAATTAAAATAAACCCATCAAATTCTTAAAGCATAAAATTCATCCACCCTTAATAATAGTTTATTGAGTTGGATAAATTGAAAAATACTTTAGCTCACAAAGAGCTAATGTCTGTTCGATAATATCACTAGGATTCATTCTCAAATAGTATCCTATCAGTGGGGACAAGGCACGTGTCCGATAACTGATAATTTTTCCTCCAAATTGTACCACAGGATAAACGTTATGACCGAAACCCTCTGAACTAAGTGGTTTGCTGCCAAATGTCACCACTAAATTATAGTTATGGCCATAGCCTATATGCTCCCCAATGACATTAAATCCTTGAGAATGGAATCAATAGGAAAACAATTATAGGGCACAATACCCTCTATTAGCTAAAGTGGATCAAAATTTATCCCCGTAAATAAATTTGCACGACAAGTCCACAAGGTACCCTTAAACGAATCAACCCATGACTGTCGAAAAGGTTTCTTTTGTCAGGTTGGGTCGACTACCTCCTATGACTATGTAGACCACGAACTACAATGGAATGAGATGATGGAACCATGGGATCTTGATCGGGCTCATCATCCATTCCCCCGCCATCCACTTTAAGTGCAAGATGGTGACATTTTTAATTTTAAATATCAACCCTTTCCAATACCCCAAAATCATGCTGCAACTATATGAGAGATAACATGTATTCTCTACGTATCTGATTGACAACTAGCCTTAATCAAAAGTTCTCTCTCATTATTGGGAGGGGTAATTAAATATAAGAGCATGCACCTATAGGAAACCGAAACTCAGTTCATAAAGTCTTGCAAAATAAGAGCAAAATCTCTAGGTAGTGTCTTATTTACAAATCCAATCTGCCTTCCAAAAATTTATCCTGGAACTTAATCCATTAAAACTCCCCGAAAAGCAACGGGGGGTCAAGGCCAAATTTTTGGAGCCCATAGTAACACAACATATATCATTCCTACCATTAGATGCAAGGTTACTTCCATTATGGTCATAAGTTCACCAACAAGAGCTCTTATAGCTTAATTATTCACTTTGATGATAATATCTATGTTATAATGTTTTTTTTTTACCATTTTATATAAGAGCCTTTTATAACATTTTGTAAATCAATCTTTTTTAATAGATTGATCGTGTATGTTATATGAAGCTTGAAGTGGTCTATTTTAGAGGGTGAAAGGATGAAATATATACTATGTAATTTTAAATTGATGAGATAAAATTTATTATATTTTTTTAAAACCATTTTCTAAATGTTCTTATATGTGTTTTATTTATATATTTTATATATAGTTAAATATTCTTTTTGTTGAATTCATCACATATTGAGGCACCTAAGAGTTTCATCATACAAAAATTATTTCAATAAGTTTTTTTTTTTTTTTTTGAGAAATGCAACAATGCATTAGAATAAGAAAAATAAGAAAATTATTACAAACTATTTAAAATCATGTAGCAAATTGAAATCGTCCTTCAAAATGTACAAGAATGAAGGAGGAATTTCAATACTAGAAAGATCATGCCAAATAAAGCTTTTCCTCAAAGCAAAATTAGCGCAACAATCTGCTGACTTATTACCATTTCTAGTAGTAAAACTAAAAGCAACTTGATTAAAATCACTTACAAATAATTCATCCTCAAGAGGTTCTTTATTCTTAAATCTTTTCAAATCTTGTTAAAGTCTTTTGATGATGTTGAAGTTATCTCCTTCAATAATGACTCTTTTAGCTTCAACCATCCAATCTTGTATGAAATTCTTTAACATGTAAACAACTTGTAGTTCCAAATGGCCAATATCCCAATGTACATGTTGGGTACTAAATGCAAATAACAATATACCTTTATCATCTCTACAAATTCAAGCAGTACCGGCCAAGTAGTTACTTCTTATGGATGCATCCACATTGATCTTTAACCATCCGGGAGGAGGAGGACGCCAAGAGGAAAACAGCTTTTGCTAGTTGACATCCCAGTATTCCGAATGGATGTTGATTGAAGGAACTATAGCAGCCATAGAAATAGAGTTTACTGCAATGAAAGTATCTGTATCTTCTCTCCTTTCATGAATTAACAAGTTTCTACTCTTCCAAGTCAGAAAAACAACATTGCAATAAATGTTTACAATGATTGGATTTCTTTTAGACAGAATTTCCAATGCATCTATGCACTCTTCAAAACTGTCAAATTGAGGAACTTGATATCCCCATTTAATAAGCCAAGATATAGCATTTTTTTAACTTTCCACAACCTACCACAATATGATCATTATTTTCTTCATTATCACAACCTCTCGGGCAATCTGTAACCAGTGAAAATTTCCTACGAAAAAGGAATGAGTTACTAGGAATTGCTGCATTAAGAAGCCTTCACCAAAATAATTCAACCTTTGGTCTTAGTTTAACTATCTTCATCCATTTCCAGAATTTACAGTCAGCATCAATCTTCTTGATTGACTCCTGTGAGAAAGCTGCAATTGATCGTCCCGAATACTTCCATTTAATTTCAATATGATCTGCTCCTAGATCTGCAAAGATCGGAATATCTGAAATAATTTTAACGAGCTCTTCACTAAAAAACATCAGTAGACATTCCAGGATCCAATTGCCATTTGAAATAAAGAATTTAAGGATATAATTTTCAATCTCCTTATTACTTACAAATGTTGGCCATTTAGAGATACTTATGTCCAGTATCCAAGTATCATTCATCTAGTCAATAGAGTTTCCATTACAGATTTTCCATCTTACTATATTAGTAAGATATTTAGCTCCATTACATAAAATTTTCCATGTTGAAGATCTCCGAATCTTCCTTTGATTCTTCCATAAATCATCTCCATATCTAGCTCTAAGTATACAATTGAGCAAGGTTTCTTGTTTAGTGTAAAATTCCAAAGCAAATTTGGCCCTTAGATGACCAACTTTAGCAGCTGCCAAAAAAAGCCCTCTACCTCCTTTTTGTTTAGATTGGCAAAGCTTCTTCCAAGATACATAATGAAGCCCAACATTGCCATTCTTCTTACTCCACAAGAAAGTACTACACATTCTATCAAATTATTTTAAGATTCCTAATGGCACCAAAGAAAGTGTAGATAAAAAAATTGGAAGAGATAAGAAGGCAGATTTGATCAACACCATTTTACCTTCCAAGGAGATAAATTTCTTACCCCAAAAGTTTAACTTATTCAATGCAACTTCCATCAGATTATTAAAATCTAATTTCACCATTCTTCTAAGAGTGAGCTTAATGCCAAGGTTGTTCATTTCCTTAATAGATTTGAACTTCAAAACATCTTCAATTTCAGCCTTCCTTCTTCTATTGATTGTTTTTCCAAACATCACCATGGATTTATTGTGATTAACCTTTTGACCCATCCAATTGCCATATTTTTTTCAAAACATTCTTTACCTTTTTTATCTTCTTTAAGTTTGCTTCAGAAAAGACTATAATATCATCGGCATATAATAAATCTGAAACTCTAGGAGCTTTGGAATCAATTTGAATACCAATCTTCTTACCACTTTGAAAAAAAGCATCAGAAAGAATTTGGGAACACAAGATAAAAAGAAAAGGAGATAAGGGACATCCTTGTCTAAACCCACTCCTAGCATCAATCCAATTAGATTTTTTTCCCATTGATTAAAATACAAAATTTCGGATTTGATATACAACTCATAATCCAATCAGAAAATTTGATAGGGAAATTAAAGTCAGATTTTATTGATAACCTCTTCAGCCAAGTTAAAGTGTTAAGAAATCACACTTTTAAGGGAAATTTAATTTTGACTTATTACTATGCATCTTCCATCAAATAAATGTATTTGGAAAGCTCATCTTTTATTACACCTAATTTTAGTGAAACTTAACCACATTTTTCATCAAATGAATTTGTTGGAAAATATAGTCAATTAAGACACCTTATGAGTGATTTGAATACTTTATCTTGTCATATTTATTAACAATGAAAGTTTACTTGTTAGGCCACATAAATGTGTCCTAACCATATGCAAACATCCACTTAGATGACACCATTATAAGATTTCCTAATAGATAATGTGTCCGTACAGTACATATTAAGAAACCTTAATATGCCAGAATAACATATATTTTTTTTAGTGTTTGATTTGGTTATATCCTAAATGGATTCATGTTTGAATTATCTCTAAATTAAATTAAAGTGTTATAGGCTAAGGGATCTAATTTAAGTAAATTTTAATGATTTATAATTTATTAGTGAATTTTATTTATTTAAATTTGAATATTAGCTTTAGATTTTTATGAACCAAGTTAATTAATAACTTCAAAGTGAATTGAAATTATCAATCAACATGTATTAGGCTTTTTTTTTTATGTAAATACATTCATTCAATTCCGAGGGAATGAAGCAAATACATAAAAGCTAAATAATTTAGAATTTATTAATTTAAGTAAATTAATGATAAATTGAATTTCTTAAGTTTATTTGATTTAATTTAATTTCTAGCTTTATTTTTTAAAATTGATTATTTAATTTAAATATTTATATTAATTTTTATTTTAATTTTAATTTTTATATTTTATTTATAGTTTTATTTTATTTAAATTGAATTATGTAAATTTGACATTTTGTGTTTACATTCTATACTTTATTTGGAGTTCAATGCAATTTAGTTTTTTTCTTTTATGATTCCATTATTTAGTTATGAAGTCTCTACGAATAAAAATATATTTTTTCCAACGAATTTGATTTATGTTTCTCTTATCAAATCTGCATAGTTAACATCATACCCTCTCAAATAACAAACTAATGCTTTACTATCAATTCAAAAATAGAAACAAAATTTATGTCTCATCAAACTTAGCTTAAGGAATGTAATATTCATTATGAAGGATGAATATAAAATTGACTTGTCATTTTAAAAATACAATGAACCAATGTATAAGGCTTTCGTCTACGTCTACAAAATATTCACTTATTTTCTAAATAAAGTACTTTTTATTTTTTTTAGTAGATTCTAGATTACCTATAGAGGCGAGTCTTTATAGTTAATTACTTCTCAAGACAAGTTTTCCGAAAATTTTTAATTTAAGTGGGGACTAGAATTTTTAGATTTACAATGTTTACAATAAGAATTTGAATTTTAACCTAATAATTGGAAAAGGCAACAAAGCATGAACACTTATTCATATAGTTAATGGAAGAAAGATAGATAGTGTTTAAGATTCTTGATATGCACATAGAAGCACTCTAACCTATACTAATATTTAGCTTTATTGGTTTAGAACGTGATTGTATTTATGTTTTAAATTTTCAATTTGTTTAGAAGATTGGATAACCCTCATATGATAGAGATGTATAATGTGCTTATGTAATATGGACTTATATTTTCTTGGAGTGAACAACCAACTAACCACCTAAAACACACATTTTAAAATAATGTTGTGTTTAATGTATGCAGGTAGATAGCTATGACTTTTAACTAGAATTAAGGTTGGAATTCAAACTTCAATCAATGTTTTTAAATATAACATGCATCCAACTAATGCACTTTAAAATAACGCTCCACTTATTTCTAAGATCTCTAAGATGCACTTATTGCATTATAAACTTAGAAAATTAATCTACTCTACATGATTAATTTTTTAAGAAAATTCATCAATATAATGAAGTTAAATCCTTAGGGAAAATTAAAGAACTCCTAAGTCCCATTGAATCCTCCCCTCATTACTGTAGGTAGGCTTGCTAGGCTAGTGTACATTTCAAGAAAGTAAAATACATACATGTATGCATGTATAGGTAAATGTGTTTAAATATATAGTACCAAACTACATCATCTTAGATTTAATGCATATTTTCTTCCAAAGATAAGAACACATATGCTGCCAAAACCTATAAAATAATCTACCTTCTATTGTTAAAAGGCCTTCACCATGAAGATGGCTGGCAGGATAGGTAATTTAGTTGGCTTGCATTATATTCTTATGTACATGTTATGAAAATGGCAGGTAAGAGAGGTTGACAGACTTCTCCTCCCCTTGATGGGGGTAGTGATGGTAGCAAGGCTTCTAGGAATGGTAACTTTTGGATGATTTCGGAAGGCTAGAGTTTTGAGGATTGCGAGCATATTTTGACGAAAGTCCAAGCTAATGATTTTGAGCATTCTGTTGTACAAATTTCTTTTGATGATCTCGAGCAGCTTTCTTTAGGTGATAACCTATTTGACAATTTCGCTAGAGAGTTCGATCAAGAGATTCACCAGGACCTGGACTCTTTGAAATGTATGGAGCAGCTCAATTCAGATTGGCTTCGCATGCTTCATGTGCCTTCATTAGGGACTATTTGGGTCAATTCCCCTATCCGTTGGCTTATGTTTGAGTGCATACCTTAGGTTTTTTTTCCTTATCTGAACATCCCATGTATAGATGTTGTGAATGATCTGCTAGTGTTTGATTGTAATGAAGATTATTGTTGCCTTTGTGTGAATAGTTTGGATTGTAGTTTAGATTTAGGGTTAACTCAACCATTGATGTTGCTCAAGAACCTCTAATAATAGAAAATTGTACACCAGCTATTTGTGTTAATCCTTCTAAGCCTACTTCTCTTAACTTAGATGCAATTACTATAGAACTTTAACCCCTTTCAAGCAAACATAACTCCCCAGAATAGTCTAGAGTGTTTGGCGACCAAAGCCCAGACCATTTTGCTTGGAGGATGTCCTCATATACTCCTTTAGATAAGATTCACAAACTAGAGGTGGATGGAATTTTCTTGAGCGTTAACTTTAACAAATTTCAAGAAAATTTTTCTAAATTGGAATATGCACTTGTTGGGAAACATCTAGGAATTCAGATCTCTTTTGCTTAGCTCCAAGGTGATGTATCTAAGCGATGGTTACATGTTAGAGAGTTTCGATTGATCACCATTGCTCCAAACTGCTGTATTTGTATTTTTCAAAGCCCTGAAGCTCATTATGTCATCCTCATGGGTGGTCCTTAAATTGTAGCTGGAAGCATAATTGGCCTTGATCGATGGTCATGTTCCTTTTCTCTTAAGATATGATTTTCTCAACAATATGGGTTTGGTTTCCTCAGCTTCCTCTAATGTTTTGGGAAACTTCCAATATTGCTCATATGACTACAATGATTGGAGAACCTCTTTGGATTGATAAACAAACATCCACATGGGGTTAAATTTCTTCTGCTATAGTGTGAGTCCACATTGATTTTACTAGAAAACTAATCTTTTTTTTTTTCCTTTGTGGAATTATTGACCATAAAGTGGAGTCCTGCCCTTGTAAGACTAAGCTATAGCTTGCTAGCCATGTTCACAACACTCTTCAATAATTAACTATGGAAATATAGAATCAACTTATTCCTGTGCTTACTCGACAATGTGATTCTCCATCTTCCAAACCTTCAGACCAATTGGGAGCATGGAACGTCATCTCTAGAAGGAGAAAGCCTAAGAACAAAGGTTATATTCTTACAAACCCTTCTAAAAGCCATGAAATTAGACCCCCTTTTCCAAAGTCAGTTATTTCAAACATAGAGCCTATTGTATTCACTGATTAAAATCTCAACAGCAGGATATCTCCAACAAATGATTGAACCTCTCCAAGCAAAGATGTAGAGTGTCTCATGGCCACCTTCAGAAAAAGCTGCAGCAACTAAGGCTTGTCATTATAGCCCCTCGAAAGAGGAAAAAAGAAACTGATGAGATCTTGGGAGGAAATTTAGGCCTATCAAAGGATCATCGTTGAGGTCTTCTTGGTTTTATTGTACTGGTTGTCATAGACTTTTAGGTGCCTTCTACAATATTATGGGGGAGCTATCATATTCAGATGAGGGATGTTTTTGCTCTTTTCTTTTTCTCGTTGTTCATTTCTTTGATTTTCTTTGTCTTCTTGCCCTATGGTGTTGAGGAGGCATAGAAATTTTTTTTTTAGGTTGTACTCTTTTGTGCCCTTTTTTTAATGGAAAATCTTTTGCTGCAGTAAAAAAAATCTTCCCTTTATTTGCAAAGATATACCACCCCAATGAATGCAATGCATGATTTATGAATTAATTTATTAATAAACTTTTATGTATATTTATAATGAAAGTAATGTATAAGAAAGGAAATATTATAAAAGAAAGGTTACCATGCTCCACCACAATAAGCCTTGGAAATTACTGAGCTTGGTAACGTGAGCTTGTAACCCAAGTGGGGGTATCTAGGTAGCACAAAACCATGCAGCCCAACAACAACACTGCTGTTTAGAGAGAGAAGTTGTCGTTTAGAGAGAGAAGCTGCAGTTTAGAGAGAAAAAGTTTTTTGAATTTTTGAATTAAATTAGCCTTGTTTTGAATCCTGTTCTTTAGGAGGTTGGTGGGGAAGGGCGGCTGATGGCCGCCGGCCATCTTTGGCATCGACGACCAGATCGTCTTCCATTACAATATCCAAAAATCAAATTCTAAGAGAGAATCAAAGGATTTCTGTATTCAAGCACGATGATTTCAATGGGACAAATAGGAAATTGAATGGAGCTTTGGTGATTAAAGATGTTTCGGAGGCTGCTCCTAAGAAGGTCTTTCATATGGATGGAAAAGGTAAAGGTATTGCTGAAAATGTGGAAATGGTGACTCCTCGTGTGGTTAAAAGTTCTATGGCTTTGAATTCAAAATTTTTGTTAATAGATTTGGGAATTCAAATGCAATCCCTGGTCACAGTGTGATAAATGTGAATTCACCTATTTCGGTTAACAAAAGTCTTCATGAGAATGATATTGTGGTGGGAGGAAAGCTGGACATTAATGTAAATAAGGTGACCGATGAATTGCCTACTAGACCCATTAATAAAGTGGATGTTAATCCTTGGAGCAAGAAACCATATATCATATTGAATTTTAAAGAAGGAGATAGAGTATTATCGGAGGATGGAGTGTTGCAAATCTATTTTCATGGCTTATGTTTTGATGTTTGACAAACACTATTTCTCTTAGACTGCTTGTTGCTTCTAACTTTTCAGGAATCGAAGATCGGACGAACAAGACAAAGCCAGTTCAGGATTACGTAGGTTTAAGGTTGAGTAAGTCTGTACTTTTGTTTTTCACTTTTTGAGTCTACTTATAATGGTCAAAGAGACTGATGCTAAGTAACCCTACACACACACTTGAGAGACTTAGAATTTCTGTTTTTACTCATATCGGCCAGGTCGATTTTTATATCGGCCTAGACGATCAGGCTCAAAACAGAAAGTCTAAATAAGGATTCTTAATTAAGGGCAGCCCCCGTCATTAAACATATGCGGGCCTGGACGATACTGTTGTATGGCCAGGCAATGATAAGCCTCAAATACAAAAGAAGTTGCCGCCAATATGACAATTAAGGTATACTTGTATTTTTTAAATTTATCGTTCCAGGCCTGACGAATTATCAAATTATGCCTTAATTAATCAGAAAATCAAAGGGAGTAATTAAGGATGATTGATTACGTCAATATAGTTCTGGATGATCGCAGGATCGGCCAGGCGATCCAGTCAAAACCTTAAATTACTTCAGGACGATACAATATCGGCCCAGCCTCGTCCAGGGCCTATTCTCAGGAAGAATTTTACCTCTGATTTGAACTGATCGGCCAGGACGATCGTGAGATCGTGCCTGGATCGATACAAGCCAAATTTAATCGTCTAGAAGTGTATCCAGGTGATGCTCTGCCGGTCTCTGAGTTTTGTACTAATCGGCCAGGCCGGTGTCCATATCGCCTGGACGATAAAGTCGGCAACTTGCAATTTTAATGAGCTCCTTTGAAGCTCTCTATTTAAGAGATCTTGTTCAACCATTTTTTGTAAGACCTTTGGCTGCTGGCCTTGACTGAAAGACCTTGAGGAGAGAAAGAGAGAGAGGGAGAAGAGAGAGGATCTTGTGAGGGGAGCTTGTGAGGGGATTCAACAAGGGTTGTTTTCAAGGATCGCTCTGCTTGTTCTTCGGTCTAGAGTTTTCTCATCTGTGTGAATGTTCGGTAGATGTTAATGGATGTTAGCTTTTGGTTTGGTTCCTCTTGCCGCTTCAGAGGAAGCAAAAGGAGGTAGGTTTTTCTGCCCCATGCGCGGGGTGGCAAAAGATTGGATTCTTGTGAGGGCTTTCTCGCCTAAGCCCGTAGGGGCTTAAATTTGGAGAGTCTACGTTTTTGTATGCAATACTGAGGTGTGCCTCCAAGTGAGTGGACCCGTATGGTCGATTTGTTACCGAACGCACTAGTATTTATGTGTTCCTTATTTTCTTGCTTCGCACTTTTAATTCCGCATTTATTTTTGTGCGTGATTTGGTTTTATGTTTTTATCTTTGTTAAACAGAAAATTTAATAAAATACAAATTCACCCCCCCCCCCTCTTGTTAGCTGGGGCAGTTCTAATAGGGCTAACCATCCTAACGAACTTTCAAGTGGTATCAAGAGCGGGATTCAAAATTTAAAAGTTTGGAAAAATTTTTAATTTGATCCATTGGCTAACTTTGGGGAAATAGAAACACTAACTGAAGGTTTATTCAATTACATGATCTCCACTGTTTGACACTTGCCTTTTGATTTTTGGAAACCGCATGTCAACGTTTTTACAATTCTACTGATTATCGGCATGTGGATGTATATTCAAGAAGGTTATTCTCACTTTCTCGTGTATTAATGGTGTTAAAAACTGAAGTTGCTTTTACTGAATGGACTTTTGATGAACGAATCTGCTCATTCAATGCAAAATGTTTGAACTATTTTTTCTGTACTTTAAAATCTGAGGATTATAATGCGTGTTCTCGCACTTTGCAAAACTGGTAAAGAGATTTTGGGATAAATTGTGGCATCACCTATGAAGGTACAAATGAGGTTAAGCAATCCCGTTTGAATTCTCTTGGCATGACTAACGAATTTTTCGTGTGTAACCACATGAATCTATTTTCTGACATGTACACTAGGTTTACTCAAATATGTTACTTCACTGCATGCTTTAGAAAAGAGCTTTCGAAGCTATGAAAAAACGTGAACAAAATTTTGAGATGCTTGCCTTCTTCGTACGATGCTAAAATTACTGCAATCACTGAATCTAAGGATTTGAAACACATATCTATGATAACTTATTTGGCTTCACTCATTGCTTACAAGCAAGGGGTGAATCAAAGAAATCCTGAATGCAGGTGAGAGAAAAAGGGAAAACAATTGCGCACTGAAGGCACACAAATCGGATTCCTGATCTTCCGGGTCTGAAAGCGATGAAAGTTGCCTTCATCACAAGACAATCAAAAGCTTTTCTAAGGAAGAAACAAAAGCACCTATCAAAAATGGAAGAAAAGGTAATGGTCATAAAACCATGTTTAAAGATCTTCTAATGTTGTTTAATTTTTGAAATGCAGAAACTGGACATGTGAGAAGCCGATTTCCCAACACCTTCAGATAACACAAGGAAGGAAAAGATTGAAGAATAAATCTTAAGTTTAAGAAGGACAAAAGAAAATCTAAGTTTCTTGTACCTGACTCCCTCTGAGATCTGAAACCAGAGGAAGAAACTACAAATCATGTGTTTCAAATGGAGAAGATCAAAGTGATGATGAAGAGGTAAACATAAACCAACCTATGATGAATTATTTGAGATTTGTGAGAAATATACAATGGCATCATACAAAAAACTCAAGAAATCAATGCAAGCCTAAAATTAGAACATTCAAATCTACAAAAAGAGTAAATGAAGTCATTCTTAAACGATCATGCATCGATTTGATTCAAATCACATGAACTCTTCTATTATGAATTTGATGACTTAAACAAAAAGCATTTGGGAACTAATTGATGAAAACCCAAAAAAGGGCCAAAAAATTAAAAAAAAAAAAAAGTTTTTTTCCCAACAAACAAAACCCCCTCAAACAACTTAAATTTTCTGGAAAAATCCTTAGAAATCTAAAGAGATTGAAAAAAATTTGAGGATTATAATGAAGCATTAGAAATACTAACTTGAGGATTCAAAATGATTTGGATACATGTAAGAAAAATTGATAGACATCTACTTTTTTAATCCTAAGCCAGAACCTAGGAAAGAGGCATTTATAACTTCAAACCATTTAAGAACCTTTTTCCTGGAGTTAGTGTTCTCATGTGGCATGCTAAGACATATTCACACACTTGCACGCGTTCACTGCAGTTACACATTGGTGTGGAGACCTAAGACACATGATTCACAACTTAACCATACCTGCATTGCAATTCTACTTTTTCCTAAGAATGGAGCCCAAACCTATTTGGGTTCTAATCTGATTGTTGTTGAGTTTTGTTGCAGGATTGCTCTCACCAAGACCTCGTGGGAGCAAGGATAACTGGACATATGAAGGCATCGCAGCCATTCATGCTCAAATCCTACTGCTTCAATAAATTCTTGAAATATGTTTTGTTTCATTTGTTGGTTTTGTTTGTTTTATGTGTTTTGTTTTCATGTTTTCTTTAAAATTGGGCCTTCCATATGTTGAAATCTTTTCAAGATTTTGACATTTTGGAGTTTAAAAGATTTTGTGTTTATGCTTTCTCTAAATTTAGTTAAAGGGATAAAACGCCTGTGGATAGTTTCCCTTCCTTCTGACCTATTTTTGTGGTATTAGTATTTTCTTCTCTAAAAAAAAAGTCTGGAACCTTCATTTTAGCCAAAGGTTTTTTGACAACTAAGATTCCCTTTCTTAGCTTGCTACAATATTATTCTTATACATAATATCCAAGCTCTTCATATCTTCGAGTTATTTTAAAATCTAGACATTGCTTTTTATCACATGTTTTTTTATTTTGTTTTGTGGCTTATTCTTCCCTATGTTAGAGAGAGAGCTCCTTTCCTTAATGTTTGGAGGATATGACTCACACTGAGCTTCTTTTAGAGTGTTCGCAAAAGAGCTTTTAGCTTGCAAGAATTAAAAGGAAAGAGGCCAATGACGCCAAAATTGAAAAAGGAAAATTATACACAATTGTGTATCAAAAATCAAAAGATGGCTCAAAGTCCAGTCAAACGTCAGAGGCATAAATTGGGAAGCCCCATTAAAGCAAGCTATCCCCTATTTTCGAAACTTTTAAAACTTAAGAGAATTCATTGACTATTTGATGAATTCAAAGGGCTTGATTTTAAATTCATAATGAGACAGGAGTACTTTGTTTTATTATTTTTATGAGATGGTTTTTATAAATAAGTTGAATTTGAATCTTCTTTTTTCCCAATTAGGTTTACTCTGAGTTAAAGCATTTATTGTTTTCAAAGCATTTTATAACATAAAAATGTCCTGATTTAGGTTTAAAACAAAATCGGATATCTTACTTGTCTGACTTAGGAATTAGCTCTTCTTGATCTTTCTGGAACTCTAAAAGTTTAACTTTTTTTGAAAAATTCTCATATGAATCGCCTCCATAAAAAGGCAAAAAAATTATTAGAAAATTAAAAATCCAAAAATATTCATTTTTTATCCTTGTGTTTTGCTTCTTTTACTGTGTATTTCTGATTATTTTTCTTTTGTTAATTATTTTGAGGCCTTGATCATACAGCCATCTTTTCCTTGGTTTCAATTTTCTAGTCGCATCATCCTGGCCATATTTTTTATCGTCCTTGACGATCATATATCATCTGGACGATTTGATCGATCTCTATTTGTCAATCATGATGAAGTCCTGGCGATAGAAAATTTTGTCTGGCCGATGCATTTTATGATGCATCGTCCTGGCCGATACACTGGATCGTCCTGGACGATCCACATGTCAGCACATTTTTGAATCTTTAAAATTCGGCCCGGACGATCCATTATTGGACAATCGGCCGTTGCGCGATCCCACTGTTCATAACCTGAACGATTATTTCACGTGGCAAGAAATTTTAAAACGTTTTTAACTTGCGGCCGGTATTGATCAACTTATTGTGCATCATCCTGGATTCTGATACTCCTAATCACAGACCTGACGATCTTCGCTTTTTCAAACGATCTTTTCCGAATTGATCTCCACAGGCCTGATTTGCCGTGTCTAAATACGACCTTGCGATATCTGATCGGTCCCGGTGATACGTTGACTGCCTTAATTGACCAAATTGACCTGTACTGTTTATTATTGAGCATTTTAATCGGTTTTTCCCTAAGACGATTCTGCGATCAGGCAGGACGATATGGCCGTTTCTTTAATTCCTGGCCGTTCCAGCCATAGTTTTTTCCACTCTCCACCCTTTCTGCCTCTGTGTTTTCTTGCTAACTTCCCTTCTATGGCTTGGTGGGAAAACGTGTTTCGAACAGGCTTTCTGGGAGTTCCTCGAGGGGACTCCTGGATCCTCGATTCAGGGAGGTAGAGGATCAGGCTGCCTACCGTTGCTACAAAAAGAGTGTGGCATCACCCTCTCCCAGACAATCAATCCTGCACATTCTCGTCATATCCGGTAATGGATCCTTTTGCCCACACCTTCTCTTTGTTTCATACTCACCCTCGCTGTCCTTTTTCTTCCAAACTCCATCCAAAGAATTTTATTGCAAACCCTGCGCATTAACCCTACTTCATAGCCCTGACCTTCTCTATGTGAACTCGAACCCACGTCGAAAATCCATATCCAGGACTGTGCAGAGCTTTCAGCTATCGCACCACCGGGGATAAGCTGACCTTAATGTTTCAAGATCTGATTTTGATGGTACAACAGCAAACCAACTTCCCTTCGCCAAACCAACACACCATTTGCACGTTGGAGAGACAGCTCTTTAGCAAAGTGCTAGGACATACACATATCCTTTCGTACACTCCATATCCAAAAGTCCGGGAGCAGAATCCAAATCACTCCACTATCTTCTTGACACAGCTTTCTTCATTATGGCCAGAGAGATTCAAGCCACATGATCTTAACTCTTGTTCGCTACATTAGATCAGCTTTAACATAATCTGGCAATCCGGGTCATAAGAGGAAACCAATCTAGCTTAGGTATTCATCATAAGCCTATGTCCTTGAACCAACTACAACTCAGTACCTATTTCACCTAGAAACCTCCCTCCCTTCTACTCAAACAGTTCTTCAGTTACCTTCACGTATCGTCTCCCCTGGAACTCGGGGGGCTAGAACGAGGAGTGCTCCCGCTCCCGCTCCCTTTCCTGACCCTGTTTCTCTCACCAGCAAATCACCGGTTGGCTGATACAGCTTGATTGGAGGTTTGATGCGATGGGAGACCCGCTTTGATGCCTTACGTTGCTGTCATCAGAGAGCAACATTCTGAGGACATTGCCCGATACGAGCGCACCAGCACTGAGGATTTAGTCCGGAATTGAACAGTTTCCCTACATCACCAGCAGTAAGAAAATCAGCATGACCAGGACATCACCTGTTCAATGCTCACGTTTACCATGCTTGCTAGCTACTTTCATGCAGCCACTGCCCCACCTCCATCAAAATGATAGATCCTCGTTCTTTTAGTACTGTGCTCTCTGTTTGTTTGTTTTCCATTTCTTTTTTAGTTTCTTTTTGTCTTTGTTTTGTTTTTCTTTTGTATCTGTACCCTCTTTTTATGAGACAAAAGGGGGAGTAGCGTGTTGTGTAGGAAAAGTTGTTGGGTTTGTAACTTTTGAAATTCAATGTGACTTTTTTGGTATATTTCCTACTTGTGTTTGGCCATCATCAAAAAGAAGAGGAGATATTGCAAATCTATTTTCATGGCTTATGTTTTTGATGTTTGATAAACAGCTATTTCTCTTGGACTGACTTGTTGCTTCTTAACTTTTTCAGGAATCGAAACGATAGACGACAAGACAAAGCCAGTTTATAGGTATAAAGTATAGGTTTAAGGTTGATCAGTCCTGTACTTTGTGTTTTTCACTTTTTGAGTCTACTTGTAATGGTACAATAAGACTATTGCTAAGTAACACTACCAACACCACTTTGAGAGACCTTATAGAATTTCTATTTGTACTCATATCGCCTGGACGATCAGGCTTCAAAACAAGAAAGTCCTAAATAAGGATTCTTAATTAAGAAGCCGTCATTAAACATATCGGCCTGGACGTGGGTGGAAAAAGGAGGTAGGTTCTCTGCTGTCGGGGTGGCAAAAAGGAGGTTCTTGTGAGGGCTTTCCGCCTAGCCGTGGGGGCTAAAGGAGAGCTCACGTTTTAGTAATGTAATACTTGGGGTAGCCTCAAGAGTGGACGTGGTCGATGTTGACCGAACCACTATAATTTTGTGTTTCTTGTTTTGTGCTTGTCTCGCACTTTAATTCCGCATTTTATTTCTTTGTGGCGTGATCTTTTTGGTTTATATGTTTTTTATTACTTTGTTAAAGAAATTTTTAAAAATTTAACCAATTCCCCCCCCCTCTTGGTTAGCTTGGGCCAGTTCTATAGGGCTTAACATCCCTAACGAACTTTCATGGAGCTGCAGTTAGACTGTGTGAAGAGAAGGAAATTTTGAATTCTAACAAGTTAAAGAATTCATTAGCAATTAAGGTGTTTGGGAAGGATTTACCTTCGCATATGGTGGCATGGGAAATTAGAAGACAATGGAGTCAATTTGGGCATTTTCAATTTACTTCACTTGGAAGGGGTTAGTTTTTAAGCTCATTTGATTCACAAGAGATGGCTGAAGGAGTTCTTTCAGGAGGGCCTTGGTTCGTGAATGGACATATAATTGGTATGGAGAAGTGGTCTACGAAGTTTTCTCCTTTGTCCATGAAGGGGCTGACCTCCCCAATATGGATAAGACTACCTCATTTACTATTGCAATGTTGGGAAGAGGTGAATGTGGTGAGAATTACTTCAATGATTGGCACACCATTAATGTTGGATGGAAACATGTTCCAATGGGGAAGGAGGGAGTTTGCAAGGGTGTGTGTAAGGAAGAAGCTAGACAAATGCCTTCCTTTAGGAGTATGAGTGGAAAGTATTTCAAGAACATTTTTTCAAAAATTTTAGTATGAGAAAATATCAACTTTTCTTTTTGAGTGTGGTATGATTGGGCATGTAAAGAATGATTGTAAAAGTAGAATTTCTGTCAATAACAAACCGACTGGAGTTCCTAGTGATGGAGGATTGGGTTTAAATGGTGTAATAAGGAAAGATATAGCTATTGATGCTTCCTATGGTCCTTGGGTCCTTGTTAATAATAGAAGGAATAGGAGGTTGATCAAGAAAAATAAAAATGTTAAACTTGTTAACATGAAATTTGTAAAGAAGCATGCCAAGACAATTCAGGTGAAATATGAAGATAGGATTATGAGGAGTTCAGTAGACCGGAGAGGCTCAATTGAGTTGAAACAGAGCAGTTTGAATGTTTCTAATGATCAAATTGAAGAGGGGGGAATTACTGGAGATCAGGAGCAAGGTATGGAAGATCTGATAGCTGTGGGATCTGAGGAAGTTTGTATGAAGATTAATGAAGATATTCAGAATTCTGGTGGTGATATTGATATGGATCCTTATCCTAATAGTTCAATTTTACAAATGGACTTGAATAAATTTGGTATTTTGAATTTGCTGAATGAGAACATAGAGGGAGATGAAGTGAATGAATTAAGGAACAATGTATGTGCTATTGATGGAGATGTTGTTTTGGTTTAAGGTGATGGGATGGGAAAGGTAACTAATGCTGGAGGGAGTAAATACAGTGAAAAATCTGGTTTTGGTGAGGTTAAGGAGATTGATAACGTTGGGGATTTTTCCAAAGTGAAACTTGCTAAAGAACTTAAATCTTTAGGGACAATCAAAAATGCTCCTCGGGGGAGAAATTTGGAGACTAGTAGTAAGAGAAGGGATGGGGGTTCATCCCCTAGGGGGTTCCAATGAATTCCATCGCTTTTTGGAATTGTAGAGGGGTTAAGAAGAAAGAAGCCTCTCTATATCTCAAGGAATTTACTAATGATTTTAGTATTTTATTTATGGGATTGGTGGAAACCAAAATTAGTACTTTTGATAAAGTAGCTTCGGAGAAGATTATGGGACCAAACTGGGATTGTTTTCTACAAACGTCAGTTGGACTATCAGGCGGTATTATGATCTTTCGGCCTTCATTTTCAATTTTGAAGATGTTAGATCAATCTGTGATTGGAGATCTAAACATCTTCAACAAAGGAGTGTGGATGATCTCAACGGTTTATGGGAGTAAGGAGGTACATAAAAGAAGGTTGGTATGGGATTGCATTCATGAGGTTTCCCATAGGAAATTTGCATCTATTGTTGGTGAGATTTTTAATTATATATTATCTCAAGGAGGTAAGAAGGGTGGAAGGAAGTTTGTGTTCTCTCAAGGTCCAAATGAAATACTTAATTTCCTGAATGAAAATGACCTCCATGATGTAGGGATTGTTGGACCAAGGTACACTTGGTGCAACAATAAGATTGTGGGAGGGAGGATTCTTGAGAGGTTGGAAAGGTGCTTACTCAACACGTTGGCCATCAATTCCATTCAGGTAGCTGTGGTTAGACACATTACTAGAGTGGCTTCGGATCATTATCTGATTGTATTGAAGATTTTTGAATCAACCAGGCAAGCTAAGGTTGTCCTCAAGTTTAAAGATGTAAGGACTTCTTTCAAATTTTATGCTCACATTATTGCTAAAGTGTCGAAGAAGGATTTTAGAGGGGATGAGATGGAAATTCTTAACAAAAAATGTAAAAGAGCTTCGAAAAAACTTGTTCTATTGGAGCAAAGCCAAATTCAAGGATTTTTCTAAAGAAAAGGAAAGATTGAAACTGGAAATTCTTTAACTTCAAGAGGAAGAAGTAAGATCATGATGGCTTGATGATGAGAAGATTTGGTTGCTTAGAGTAAAGATTAAAGAGTTAAATGCTAATCTTTGCCAGTTGAATACTTGGTGGAAGCAAAGGGACAAAGTGAAATGGATTGAAGAAGGAGATTAAAATACAAAAATTTTCCACACTTTTGCTAATGCTAGGAAAAATGGTAATTGGGTTACTCAAATTAAAAACTCATACGGGATTCTAACAGAGGAGCCAAGGAAATGGAGGAGGGTTTTTTTTCAGTTTTTTTCAAAGAAAATGGAAGGAAAGAGTGTGCTGGAAGGAGAATTGGCCTTGTCCTAAGAAGGCTTTAGATGATAAAGACAGGAAATGGTTGGATGCTAATTTTTCCAATTCAGAAATTGTGAATGTGGTGAGGATGTTGGGCAACAACAAGGCTCCCGGTTGTGAAGGTATGAGTTACTCTTTTTCAAATTTTACTGGAATATTATTGGAGAGGATGTTTGTAGAGCCGTGAAGAGGTTCTTTCTTTCAGGTAAGATGTGTAAGGAATGGAAGGATACGTTTGTTGTGCTTATTCCTAAAACCAACAATCCAGTGACTCCTTCAGCCTTCCGTCCAATTAGCTTGTGTAATTCCATTTACAAAATAATGTCTAAAGTGCTATTAGAAAGATTGACTCTGGTTATGCCTAAAATCATCTTGGAAGAATAGGTAGCTTTTCTGAGAGGAAGTCTTCAACAAAATCAGGATTTCTAAAGCAAGCAATGGATTGATGGCTATTATGTTAGACAAGGAGCAATCCTATGACAGTATGTGCTGGACTATTCTTAGGAAGATTATGGTTTTCATGGGCTTTCGGGAGAAGTTTGCTAGTTTGGTGATGAATGTATTTTGTAACCAAGGTTTGCTATTTTGATTAATGGTGGTATATCTAGATGGATAATGCAAAAAAGTGTCTTATGTAAGAGGTGTCCTCTATCTCTGTTCGTATTCATCATATGCTCACAATTGATTTCTAATGCTTTCTATGATAAAGAAATGGAATTGTGTATTAAGATTTCTCCTAAGGGCCAAAAAATTTCTCATTTGCTTTATGCAGATGATGTCCTACTTTTTTCGGATTCTAAGGTGAAGAATATCAAAAAATTGAAGAGCATTATAGAAGACTATTGCAAATGGACTGGTCAAACAATTAATCTACAAAAATCTACTATGGTTTGTGGCAAAACACTTATGAGGAGAAGGAATAAAAAAATTGGAAAGTTATTGGGGATTAAGCTTGTTGAGGAGATGGATTACTTGGGAACTAAAATGGCATTAAGTAGGTTGACAAAATCGGATTTCCAATCTTTATTGGATAAGTCATTGAATAAGTTGAATGCTTGGGGCAATAGGTTCATTTCTATGGCTAGAAGATTGGTGTTGGTGAAAACAGCTTTTATGAACCTTCCATTATACTAAAGGAATTTGATAAGTGTTGTAGAAATTTCATCTGGAACAAGCATGATGGAAGTCATGGACTGCACTATGTGGCTTGGGATATAATGTGTAAATCGAAAGCTTTGGGAGGATGGGGAGTTTATTCAGCTGGATTCAGGATGGGGGTGTTAAGGGGTAAATTTTATTGGGATTTATTGGAGAGACCTTCTACTTTGTTGAATAGGAATTTTTGGCCAAATATGGGGAAAATTGATGGAGCAATGAAGAATTGAAGAGTGGATCTTCAACTTGGAAGATCATTGAAAGTGGATGGAAGGCCCTTAAGAGTTTTGTTAGATGGAATATTTTGGTTGGTTCAAAAATCAATGTTTTAAAAGATGTATGGATTTTGGACAAATGTTTGCTTAAATAACCTACATTTGTTGCTACATTTGGGGATGATAATGTAACTCTTGACCTTTTCATTCAACAAGGAAGGTGGGATCATGACAAGCTTATTTTGTATTTTGGACATGGTCTGGTTTGTTTTATAAGTAGTATCAAGATTTTTAATAATCATGATGAAGACTATATGGAATTAAAGAATAAATGGAGTGGAAGATCTATCTCTTCAATGCTAATTGAAGAAGGCTGGAAGGAAGAAGTGAGTTTGGATTCGTTTCATGGATTCAAAAGCTGAAGCTGAACGCCCAGGTTGAATTATTTTTATGGTGTATTTGTCAGAATTCTATTCCTACAGGAGATTTTCTTGTGAAAAGGAGGCTAGCTAACAGTAATTTGTGCCCAAGAGGTTGTGAACGTGTTGAAGACAGTGACCATGTTACAACTACTTGCTCTAAGCTGATTAATGTGATTGACGTATTGAAGATATGGGGATTCAGAGTACCGAAGTTTACATGTTTCAAAGAATATATAGATGAGCTGGATGTGTTATCTGGGACAAACACCATGATGGTGAGATTATATGCAACTCTTTTTTAGTTCTCTTGGAATAAAGGAACAAGGTAAAGCATGGAAAAATAGGTAATAGTGCAGTCTTGATAGCTGCTAAAGTTCTCGGTTTTATAAGCACAACAAACAAAGATATCCTCTCATATCACTGGGATGTCAATTAGTCTACTGGATTGTCTTCAGATTCTTGGCATCCTCCTTTTCCTGAGTGGTATAAAGTAAATATTGATGCTTATATTAAAGAGAATTATAGAGCTACTATTAGAGGAATCGTTCGAGACAGTAGAGGCAGATTTATTGTAGCTTTTGGCTGTAGTGGTGTTCATTTAGACATATCACAAATATAGTTATTGGCATTCAATGTTTTAAAGGATGTATTAAAGGGAAATTTGCAAGATGTTAAAGTTATTATCATAGAGGGAGACAACAAGAATGTGATCCAGTTTCTTCACAAGTTGTATAGCAAACCAAAGGAACTTGGTGGGAGCATTCAAGATGAAGATTCATTTCTTTTAAGTGATTGGAATAATGTTATTCTCCATTTTTTTCCTAGAAATTGTAATAAGTTGGCTGATTATTGTGCCAATTTAGATTTTTCTTATGATTTTCTTTGTGATATGTTTTGTGAGAGTAAATTTCCTCCACCTTTTATTCAATTGGTGAAGGAAGAATGTGACTCAGTAGTTTGTATTTAGGCTTTTTTGTTCCTTTCTTATTTTAATGCAATTTGCATTTCTTTAAAAAAAATAAAAAATAGAATCCTAAAAGAAAATATTCCTCAAATAAAGAAGTGTCATACCTTTTTGGAGTCGTATAAATGTATGCAATGAAGTACTATTAATATATTTACAGCATTATCTAGCATACAGAAAATCTACAAATTTATATTTAGGTGGACTCTTTAAATTTATATTTATCTTATTTACATTCTACATTAACTCTTTGCAATAAAGAAAACTTGATTCTGGACTAGACTAATGCAAATATATACACAAACTAATAAAGTAATGGTGTAATGCAATAAAGTAAAGTGCAATGAAATAATGTGAAGTACAATGCAATAAAGCAACGTGCAATGTAAGAAAATAAAGTGCATGTATGACTTCCAAAGTACAAGAAAGTAAACAGGCAATGCAGATACACCCTCCAAGTAAAGGCATCCAATCACAACATTTCACTAAGGAAACACTGAGTCTGTTGACCTAGCAAACCTTCTAAAGTGTGCGTCAAGCTCATAATTGTAATTCATTTGTTCCCATCCTTAAAGATGCAACAATTGCAAAGAGTCTTTCATTTTATTAACCTTTAATTTAAGGATTTATTTTATTTCTTGAAAGAACAATGAAAATTTAAAACTTCAAATTATTTGCATTGTTTAATTAGTAAGTCCAAGTCTTTTAAATGGAATGAATTAGCCCACGCCCTACGGATAAAGAAAGCACATATTACATTCATGTTTATTTAAGTTTAATCTATTTATTTATTTATTTTGAATTAAATTGAGTTTTTTTATTTAATAATTTTTAATTCTTTATTCTAAGATTTATTTATTTATTTTAATTTTTAATTTTTAATAAAATTAAATAAAATACCCAAACTAAGATTTATTTATTTATAATAATTTTTAATTCTTTATTCTAATATTTATGTTGGGCCAAAGACATTTGGATACAGGTGAAATGATAGTGCTAAACACTGAAAACACATTGAAAAGTGGCTTAGTTGGTGACGAAAGTGATGACTTATCAAGCAAATTGGAAAGCTCACTAAAGCATAAGCATCAACAAAACTGGAATAAAATTAAAAAATGGTACGACTGTTTATATTTTTTTTGATGTTATTTGTTTTGGATGTAGGAAACCTGGACATATGAAAAATCGGTGCCTTATTTTGAGAACTCTTCCGCAAAAGAAAAGGATAAAACAAAGTAAATTGTAAAAAAAGGTAAACAATGAAAAGTAAAAAATTTTCTAGGCAACCTAGCTTATGAATCATTATATCAGGAGCAAGATGGTGTTTAAACCCTTATTTGTGTATTTATTTGTTTATGTATGCATATTTTTTTGTAGTATTTTTATTTATTTTCTATGTTATCTTTGAGTTTATTCTTTTTCATCCTTTTTTGTTACGTTAAAATTTTAAATTTGTCTTTATTTTTTTCTTTTTGTGAAGTTCTCTCTGATCAGCACACACATGTCAACTTTTTTTTAAAATTAAAAAAAAACCCTAAATCCTATTTTTCGTGAATTCTTATAAGTTGTGGTTGACTTCTCTAAAAACAGTCAAAGAAAGGAAACTCGTGATTTTGTCTCTCTATCTTGTTTCTTAAAGTGGTTATTCTACTTTTGATTCAAAATCTTCATCATATTACAAATTGAATTCTAAAATTAAACTTTTTTCATCTCCCTATATTTTGTATATCGCATAAGGTTCTTTTACAATTTTTTGAATCCACCTCATAATTTTCTTAATCAAGTAGTTTATTTTGTCAATAGATTAGGTTTGCTTTAGTTTTTAAATTTTCATAAAGATAACACTTTTGATTGAAAAAAAAAAGTGGCCAATGACGTCAAATCAAAAGTTACGCAATGACACCAAATTGAGAAAGATACACAAAGTGTATCAAAAATTAAAAGATGTGCAAAGTGCACCAAAAAACTGACAAGAGGCATAAAATGAGCCCACAAAAAGTAAGCTTACCGTTCTTGTACTTCTTAAATCTTAATGAAGCCCTTTTATCTATTGATACTTTTGAAACTTGCTTGGAAATTATGATTCCTGATTCACCAATTTTTACATTAATCTTCTATTAGATATGTTTTATGAAAGGAGTTTTGAAAAAATTAGTTTTCTTTTTTTAAGTTATTTCTTGATTTAGATATTGAATTAAAAAGTTTTTGAGCATTTAAAAGAAATTGAGCTTGGATTAACAGTTTTTCAATTTCAAACCTTACTAAGTTATGCATTGTCAATATATTCCTTATTAAATTTTTGAATAAAATTAAGAGATAACTTTTTTATTTTAAGAATATTTAATTTTTTTACTAGATTAGTGTTCATTTTATTTTTTAATCATTTTTTTCCTGATTGTTTGTGCCCCTCCTCTTTTTGATAATGTTAAAGGGGGTGAACGTACTGTTGTATTTGTATATGTTTTTTTTATAACCTTTCATTTTAAAAAAATAAATAAATAAAAACAACAAAAATTTTGTTTTCCCCTAATTTTAAATTTTTATTCTAGTGAGGGGGAGATTAGGAGAAAATGTTTTCATTTTTGCAAATTCAACCAGTAATATTTGTAATTATCAAAAAGGGGGAGATTGTTACAACTCGAGCTTATGAGTTTATATTTTTTATGATAATAAATATTATGGCTAACTTTCTGTTATCTACGTTTATTTGTAATATGTGTGTATACTAACTTTTTAATATTACGGTGCACCATTCAAGGCTCAAGATTTGGGAGAACAAGTTTTATTTGTAATATTCATTGACGTATTTTTTGATTCCTTAAGTCTTATCCTATAAGGGTGTATGCTTTCTTAGTAACCTTGTACAACACACTTGAGAAAAATTCTATTTGGTTGTTAGTGTTTTCTATTATGATCTCATCATACGGGATGATCTAAAAATATTCCTAAACGATTAGCCTAATTAGGGCATCCTAGTCAAGATAGCCACAATTAAGCGAATCATCCTGGATGATATTATCATCATAGGGGATATTAGGCTCAAATTCGAAAGAATTAGCTGCCAGATCTATTTATGCATGTGTTATTTTTGGACATCATCCTAGATGATGCAGTGCAATCATGCCTAAATTAATATGGTAATTAAGAAAATCAATTAAGGTTTGATTACTTGATCAAATCATCCTGGATGATCGTAGGATCATCTAGCATGATCAGTTAACAAACTTTAGTTCTTCCTGGATAATTCATAATCGGCATAGCACCATCTAGAGCGATGCTCTGGATGATATGTGCCTTTTTTATACAAATCGACCCAAACAATCAGTTTACTTTTCCATCATCCAAACTTGCAATCAGGGTGATGTTCTGGATGATGCTCAATAATTTGAAGTAATCATACAGGATGATATGAATATCAGCTTGGACAATAATGTTGGTTTGTTGCAATTAAGAACAAATTTGGAGCTCTTCTATTTAAAACATCTTATTTATACAAGTAAGTGTCTTTGGCAGCCATAGAAGATTAGTTCTTTTGGATGAAACTTGAAGAGAGAACTTTAAAGAGAGAGTGAAAAGGGTAGAGTTTGAGAGGGAGAAGATTCTTGAAGGGGGTTCCAAGGGAGTGTGGAGGGGATTCTACATGGTTGCTCCGGCAAGCTTGCAGCTTAGCACCATTAGATTCAAGGTTCACCTTGAGGGAAGTTTTGGGAAGAAAAAGAAGATCTCTTTGGTGTCAAAGGACCCGTCTACTTCGCTGCATCGGGGAAGGTGAAAGTGATTTTGTAAGGGCTTCTCTACCTAGCTGTGGGGGCTAAATAAGAGACACTAAAGGTTTAGTGTAATACTTGGAGTGTGCCTCTAACGAGTGAACATAGGTTAGGTTGGACCGAACTACTATAAATTTGGTGTGTTCTTTCTTATTATTTTTTCTCATTTAATTTTCGCACTTCATTTCTCTTGTGGTGAATCTTGTTTTGGTTGTGTTTGTGTCCCCCCCCCCCCCCACACACACACACTTTGTTAGCCTATGAACTTGTTCATAAGTGCTTAACATCCCTAATGAACTTTCAATAGTGGTTCCCCTATCTCCAAATGAGGGATGAGGCCATCCCATCCTTTCCCTGCCACCCTAACCATCTGGAGTACGTGGCAAGAATCTAAGGGTGGTCTCTAAGCAATCAAGACCATCAATTTGCCTCCACCTCATTTGAATAGGGAAAAAAACCTTTCTTTGAACCACCATTCATCAACTCACATTATCTCGCTTCAAAACCCTTCTCCAGACCAACTCTAATTTTGTACTAACTCCCTAGGCCTCCCTCCATCTCCCCACTACCAAATCCAAGGGGTTGAACGTCACCAGCAGTGAGTTCTCTAATGAGCCAACCTCTACTCTATCCAAGGCTAATCTCACTCGATCCAGAGCATTTTGGACCGTGGATTCAACTATAGGAACTTCTATGAGGATAATCCACAAGCTTAACCATATCAAATCCCTAAAGATCTAGCAGTATAATCTCTTAAAATCTTTAGACCTAGTCCACAACACTTAGAGTTATTTATATTTTTATAAAATTCTTTTTTTGTAATAAAAACTACTCCCCATAATTTATGTTCATGAACTATAGCTGTGTTTAAAATTTTAGTTGATTTTGTCCACCCAATTAAAAAAATGATGCAAAATACTAATTCTAGGACCTTTTCCTTTTCTCTGTTAAGTGTATATTTTCTGTATCGTTGATATAGATATCAATAGCCCAAATCACATTGTTTGTCAACTTTACCCAATTGTAAACTTTATTTACCATTTAGCTTTCTGGGTCGGCTTAATCTAAGTCATTGAATCAAAATATATGCGATCTGATGATATCAAAACCCTGCTAAATCGGGTAAGTGGCACGATGTTGCATTGTCGTGTCACAACATTAAATGCTAATGATCTCCACCGTCCAATCAAAAGTTGTTAAGACCCGTAAATCTGATTTGATGATCTGAATGTTTCCACGTCACCTCCCGAATCTACGGTTTGAATTTAAAACCTCAAAATGAGCCATGTAGCCCACCGAGGGTAATTTAATAAATTATTTATTTAAATTACTTTTTTATTATATTAATTAACAAAAAAACTTAAAAAATTAATAAAATTTTAGTTTCAATCAAAAAACTTAGTATTTTATATCAAAGTTTTACAAAACTTAATTACTTTAATCTAAAAATAATATTAATTTTAAATACTAAATATATTTTAAATTATTTTAAATATTAAATATTAAAGATTTTAAATTAGTATT
>NW_021319083.1:29640888-29658074 GCF_001605985.2 Dendrobium catenatum
ATATATTTTAAAAATTATAAAAATTATTTTTAAATTATCTTAAATGATGAGATGATCTCTCAAAAATATTTTTAATTATTTTTATGATATTTTTAATTATTTTATTTTAAAACTAATATTTTAATGGAAAGGTTTTATATATATGCATTTAAATTACATGTATTTAAATCTTATTGTTTTAAGAGATCCCTTGAAATTTTAATCATAATTTTAGCATGATTGAATGGATTTATGGGAGTAATGATTAATCAATGAGCAATTAACTTTGTTAATTATTTGTTTATTAATCCTTCAATTAGTTAACTCTTATTTTATTTTGGTTTGTATGCTTAGGATGCACAAATGCACTTAGATTAGGCTCTCCTAACTCTAAGGACTTGATTGTGATGATTGTGCATTTATATGTGTCTCGTCAAGGGTTAGTTAAACTTTGATTTAAGCCCAATCAACCTAGTAACATACAGAATGATAGAAATTAGAAAATAGGTTTAGATTATTTAGAAAGTTTTAGGAACTAAGTCATGCATCCAATAGGTAAAAAATTATGACATTCAAACATAGTGACATTACGCCATTTAGATTAGGAATTTGTTGATTTTAAGTTTCATTCGGACTTAAATCCAACTCATCCCAAGTTAACCCTTAATTAGGCATAGAATTTCAAAAAATCATAATTCATTCAAATAAAATTCAAAAATTTTGAATGAAACATCAAAATGCTAAAAATCAAACTCTCAATCCAGAAATAATTAAAGCCCTATTATCAAACCATTAATTTAATGTTAATTTAATTTTTAATGAAAATAAACATATAATTCCAATCATTAATTTACAAATATTTAAAATTTCTAAAAAATTTCTAAATCTTGGAGACATCCCCGTAGGTCATTTCTGATCTTTGGGGGTAGTTTCAAAAGGTTTTTGACTGATTTGGATTAAAATCTAAAATTCTTCTTAATTAAGACAATTTTAAAAGTTTCAAAAATACTCAAACTTCAAAAAATCATAACTTTTTGTAAAAATTCAAATCAAGCAAACTAACAATCCAATTACTCATCATAAGATCTAATATTTATTAAAAATGGGAAACCTTCAAAATTAACTTTAATTTAAAAAGTCAACTTTTAACCCCTTAGTTAACACATTTAATTAATTTCAATAATTCTAAAAAATCCAATAATTAATAAAAATTGCAGAAAACTACAATTTAATGAATGAAATCCTTAACCAACATTCTAATAGACAACAACCACTCTAGAGATGAAGTTTTATGATGGACTACTTCAGGCTGCAGGGCTACGTGTCCTAAGGAGGCATAGTTCCTCGAGCCTGGTGGCATAACAACTCAAATGGATTCAATGGAGTGTAAAATATTAAAATTAAGTTACTTTGATTTATTTAACTAAATTAAAATCTTTAATTGAACTACATCAATAAGGCTTTTAGGATGGACTACTCTAGGCTACGGGGCTACTTGCTTAGCCCCCAAATAAATAAGAGCACTACCAAGCGGGGCTGGATTGAGTGCTTTAATTTCATTATATAACTCCTTAATATTATTTTGTATTTAAATGCTTAAGATAACCCTACATGAGAGTCTACAATTTTTATTTATATATTAATGTCATTTATTTGAAGTTAAGAGTTGTGAAAGAGTCTTTGAGTTTGGGATACTTAGACCCAAAATTGAATTCCAAAGGTGAAAGGACACCCCTTAGAGGGATAGTCCTTTTCCATTTGGTAGCTCAATTTTGGATCACTATACTACCTAATGTGGGAAGAATAACCTCCCCCTCGGGGGTAGATTTTTCTTTCCCATTTGAGTATTTAAGTGCAATGAATCCAAGGAGTCTGACGAGGAGAAGATTGAGGAGCTTATAATAGAAGAGTATCCCACTCAAAGTCTACTTGCATCTATCCTAAGATTAGAATCCTATTTTGTGGTTAGTTATGCCCAGCCACTTTTAATTTATGTAATTCTGGGTTATAATAAATGGGGCACATATGGATATTAATTTGAGGAATTAATTATATTTATTGATGTTTTATATACTTTGCTTGCATATAGGATCTTATATGCTTTTCTTAGCTTTTTAGCGCTTGTGTGTCTAATTCGTTCTAGCTTGGATATATGGAGGCTCGTGAGGGTAAGCCAAAATTTTTCTACTAAAACCAAAATAAAATTTTATATTACATAGAAACTCTAATAATCTAAGAAGTAAGCCCGGGATTGTTGGGAGTTCATTATTATATTATTGTATCTTCTTTCCTTGTTTGGCACCTCCCCGCCTTCGGGTTTTGTTAAACCACCTGGCCTACTAGGTTGTAGATCTATGAAGGGAAATCTATGCAATCTCTAGGATAAAATCTATTTTAAAGCCTTTTTAAAACTACTTCATTCCAATTTTATGCATTAAATCAAGTCAATTGGCATGTATTTCATTAGTAACTAATTAAAGAAGTGTCTAAAACTTTAATTACATTTCTCTTTAGCATTTTCACCTCATATAAGTCAAGGGACCAATTAGGTTAAGTACTAGATGTTGGTCCCAATTCTCAAATACCTTAATAAAAAAATATCCCTACCAAACTTTCATAAAAATGATTGGATTCATAGATTTAAAATCGACTAGATGGTTAGCTGGCTCCCCAATCAAGGCCGAGGTAAGTCAAAATTTTCATTGCATTAATTTGGTTTGGGTCACCATTATTTGGTGCCTAATTTAGATTTAGGATTCAGGGAAAATTTTGAATCATAAGACCCAAACCTCCAGGAATATTATCCAAAATTTCTAATAATATGCTCAACTCAAACTAAATTTTCTTTCAATCCAAAACATAAAGCCCAACCAACACTTAGATTAGGTCAATGAATTTCTAGATATTTTCAAAATCCCAAAGTTCCCCCTACCCTTCTTCCTTTGACCCAAAAATAAGTTTTAAATCTTGCTCCAATCCTATTTGAAATTCTCGTTTCACCTTCTTTGATATCGACACCTTGAAATCTCTAAACAAAATTTATGCTATTATTTTAATGGAGAGTCTTCATAAGAGACTCTAGTTTCCTATGATGTAATTAAATATGTGGGCTTGGGCTCATAGGAGATTTAGAAACCACATAAAATTTTGAAAAGCTAAATTAATATTTTTTTGGGGAAATTAAACTTATAAATCATTAATGTTAAAATCAAATGATTGTTAACAGATGATTTCTTCTTTCTTCGGGGAGATATATCATATGTTAACATTAATTTGAATATGAAATTAATTATCAATTCTCTTGATTATCATAGTCTAATATTTAATTGAATTTTATTTTAGCTCTCTGGGGTTATATGTAGTTCCCCCTTAAATAAGGCTATGATAGTCCTGAAAAAATTTACAATTATGGTTCTGAACCTATTAGGAGATTTTATCCCCACCTTCCGAGGTTGTATATTATCCCAAATGGTCTATTCGATAATAGAATTTAAATTTAAATTTAATTATTGATTTTCCCAATGAAATTTTGTTTAGATTTTCTTTGAACCTTGCAAGGCAAATCACTTTTTTAAAACTTCCACCAACACCTATACCATTAGCTGGGACATTTGGGATAAACTGTGTATTATATATAAAAGAATCAATAAGGTTAAACAATCTAGGTTGAACATTCTATTGCATTATTATAAACTCTTTCACATGAAACATGATTAAACCATCTCAGACATATACTTTAGGTTTACACAAATCATGACATCTCTACATGCTTTAGGTAGAGAGCTTTTAAATTCTGATTGAACACAATTCTTGGATGTTTACCTAGTAATTATAATTCTAAGGATACTGCCATTTGTGAATCAAAGGATCTTAATATTTATTTTATAAAAAACTTGCTAGGCTCACGTATTACCTATGAGCAAGGTGTGAGTTAAAGATTATAGGATGCAACGGACACAAAAGACATTTTGGGTAGACTTCACTATGGATTCATAAAACATAAAAGTAAAAGAGGAGGAAACTAATCTATACCTTATGGAAAATAATAGTCTTGATCATTCTAATCAAGAGGAGGTATGTGAGCTTTCATATAATAAATTATTTTAAGTTTTTAAAAAAATTCACAATGCATATAGAAAACTTAAGAAAATATATGCTAGTTTGAATTTGGATTTCTCATATTTGTAAAAAGAGAATGATAGCCTTAGAATATATCATTATGCTTTAGATAAGGAGAATATGTCATTACTTGATAAATATGATGTATTAAATAAGAAGCATGTTGATCTATCTAGCTCATATAAATCACTTAAATCAGAGAATCTTCAGATAGAAAATGCACACAAAAATTAGATACATGTGCATTAAAACTAAATAATAGTGAGCATGCATTCAGATTGGAAGTTGCAAATATTGAAAGTACAAATTAATTTTTAAAAATAAAAATTCATGCACTGTAACAAAATTGAACACCACCCACATTGGCACAATGACATAATCACACATCATTGCATACATCATATACCCCTAGGAAGAGGCACCACAACCCACATAGATTAGTGAAGCCTTTCCTAGGTATAGGTGTTATTCTTCTGGCATGCTAGGTCATCTAGCCCACACATGCACGATACAATGTAGGATACATCTAGTATAGAGACCTAAACCACTTGCACAACAACATATGATGCATGTAAGTCATTCATCAAGGAATAAGGTGGAATCCAAACTTACTTGGTTTTCCAAATATAATGTTTGATTACATTTATAGAATTTATCTCTCAAAGGGCCCGGTGAGAGCATGTGATACATGGACAATGGATACTCAAGGCATTTGATTTGAGACTTGAAAAAATTCATCACGCTAGAGGCTAGGGCAGGAGGTCAGGTTACACTTAGAGATAATACCACTAGGAAAAATGTAGGTATGGGTATAATTGATAATTTAAAGAATTTTATTATTGAAAATTGTTTACTAGTAGATGGTTTTAAACTTAACTTTCTTAGTATAAATCAACTGTGTGACAAAGGCTTTCACATTAAATTTTTATCTACTAGTTTTGTGATTAGTTTGAAAGGGAATATTTTTTTAAAAGGAAAGAAAATTAATAATATTTATATGCTTGATTTAAACTGTATTGAATCTACTAATTCTCTTTTCTTGAAAATAATTATTTATAAATCCTGGCTATGGAAAATTAATAATATTTATATGTTTGATTTAAACTTTGTTGAATCTACTAATTATCTTTGCTTGAAAATAACTATTGATAAATACTAGCTATGACATAGGAGATTATGCCATGAAAGCATAAAAAACCTTAGAAAGATAACCTAAAATGATCTAGTTAGAGGCATACCTAAACTAGTTATCTCTAATGTCTCCCTCAGTGATGCCTGTCTACTAGGAAAACAAACCAAAACTTCCTTTCACTTAATTAAGGACATTACTACCTGTAAACCCTTAGAAGTCCTTCACATAGATCTATTTGGACCGGTTAGCACTGCATCTTAGTCAAAAAAATATATGGATATGTGATTGTTAATGATTACTTGAGATTTACTTGGATTAAATTTATATCACATAAGAATGAATCATTCGAGGAATTTAAGACATTATCAACATGGATTGAAAAAAATTAGACTGTGAAATTGTATTTATCCATAGTGATCATGGTGGAGAAATTGAAAATGATAAAATTGAATCTTTTTGTATAGAGCTATGCATATAACATAATTTTTCAGCCCCTAGAACCCCTCAGCATTATGATGTTATTATAAGAAAGAATAGAACCCTAGTAGAAGCTATTAGAGCCATGCTAGCTGAGTACTCACTTCAAAAGTATTTCTCAATATAAGCAGTGAATACTACTTTCTATGTTTTCAATAGGGTTAATATAATATCCAAGCTTAATAAAATATGTGTTGCTCAAAGGAAGAACGCCCAATCTCTCTCACATTCATTTCTTTAGATATAAAGTGTTCATTGTAAGAAATGGAAATTTTCATTAAGAAAATTTGATCCTAAATCTAATGAAAGAGATTTCTAGGACATTCAAATATAGGTAAATCCTATAAAGTTTTTAATAAGAGAACATTAGTTCTAGAGGAGAGCACCCACATAGTATTTGATGAATCTGATAGATCCACTAAACCTAGGTTAGAAAAAGAAAAAGTGATTTATGTGATCGAAGGAGTGGAATCTATTGACCTAGAAAATAGAGTAGATCCACATAACCCATTACCTAAAGACTAGAGATATTCATCTAATCATCCTAAGGATTTTAATCATTAAGAGTAAGAATTAGGCATGGACTTATAAAGGAGGTTTACTACTCTACTTGTATCTCTATTATAGAACCCTTAAATATTGATAAAACTTTATATGATGAACTCTAAATCTTAAGTATTTAAGAAGAGTTAATTGAATTTGTTAGTAATGATGTTTGAGAGTTGGTTAGTAGACCTAAAGACTAGAGTGTTGTAGGAACTAAATGGGGTTTCAAGAATAAGTTGAATTAATTTGTCATAGTAATTAGAAATAAGCTTATATTAGTATCTAAGGGGTACAATTCGGTTGAAGGAATTGACTTTTAAGAAATGCTTTTTCTTATACCTAGACTAGAAGCAATTAAAGTGCAACTAGCCTTTACTTGCTTTTATGGATTCAAGCTGTGTCAGATGGATGCTAAAAGTGCCTTCCTAAATGAGATAATTAAAGAAGATGTATATGTTGAGCAAAACCCAAGTGTCAAGAACTTTAAATTTCCTAATCATGTATTCAAACTAAAGATAGTATTATAAATATTCAAGCAAGCACCTAGATCTTTATATGAAAGGTTGAGCACTATCCTCCTAGATAAAACTTATGTTAAGGGTAGAGTGGACACCATCCTATTCCAAAAGAATGATGGAGAAGGTCAACTCATTATTTAGATTTATATTGATGATATGTTATTTGGATCTACAAATAAAAATCTTTGCAATAAATTCACAAAATTAATTAGTAAAGAGTTTGACATGAGCATGATGGAAAAGCTTACCTATTTTCTTAAATTTAGTGTGAAGCAAAGGATGATGGAACCTTCCTTAGCCAATTAAAGTATGTTAAAGATATTCTTAAAAACTATGAGATTAATAATGCTAAGGAAATCAATACTCCCATGAGCTCCAACATTCAATTAGATAAGGATCAAAATGGAAAATCGATTGACGAGAAGAAGTATAGATGGATAATTAGATCACTTCTTTACTTAACAGCCAATAGGCCTGATATCATATTTAGTGCATGTCTATATGCTAGATTTCAGGCTGATCCCAAAGAATCTCATATGAGTGATATTAAGAGAATTCTTAGATATCTTCTAGGAATCCAAAACCTAGGAATATGGTATCCCATATATAATACTTCTTTTAAAGTCATAAATTATTCTGATTCAAACTTTGTAGGATGTATAATTGATATATTAAGTACCTCTTGAACCTATCAATTCATATGATAATATTTAGTTGTTCGGTCAAGTAGAAAACAAAACTATGTAGTACTATATATCACTGAAGTAGAATATATAGTTGTAGGGAGCAATGTTGAACAAGTCCTATGGATTTAAAAAAAAAATCATTGTCTTTGGACTCCCTATCAACCCTATTATAATCATGTATGATAACACAAGTGCAATCTATATCACAAAAGATCTAATCCAACACTCTCAGACCAAACACATAAATATTAGGCTTTATATCATTAGAGATCAAGTAACCGAGGGGGATATAGAGTTACACCTTATAGCTACTTAACATCAACTGCCATATTTCTTTACAGAACCCCTAGCCTTTGAAACTTTAGCACATTGAGGACTAGACTAGGTGTTATAGATATACATACTTGAATCAGGATGAGTTGGACGTTAGAAACATAAATATTTTGTGCATATTTTTCAACAATTTGCTTTTTGATTATTAGTGTTTTGTTATTTGTGTTTGTGAAGTACTTTTTGTGTTAATTTTTTTTTCCTTTTCTTTTTAAAAAGTTTTTCTAAACATCACACATAAAATAAAAAATTCTCAAATCGTACTTTATGATCACACATCATATCATATTGTATGATATCCACAAAGTATCTCATCATTGCTCATAATACATCCAATGGCTCTTATTGATCAATTATTGGAGATCATATGATATGAACACCTAATTTGTATTGTACGATATATATGGCCCTAGGTGTTGGATGAATTGAATTTGGATGATATGATATTAAATATTGTATCATAATGTAGGAACATCTATTCATATTGTACGATATGACAATTCAATGATCATCTAGGCCGACTCCTCAAGATGATCATCTTCACACTGATTATTTAGTATGATTTTGATCGTATTGTATCATAAGACCACCTTTTTTGACTGATCAGAATGGACGAATAAAATGCATTTGATCATACTGTATGATACCATATCTTAATGTACAATATGGTCAATTTCTATTTAAAAGGAGGGGAAATAAAGTTTTTCTTCACTCAACTCCTTTCAAACCTTCTTCCTTCCTCCCAAAGTTCTTACTCTTCGCAAATGGTTGGTGGAAAGTGATCAAGAGCTCTAGTTGGAAGCTCATCCTGACATCTCAGGGATCCTCGCTTTACAAAGTACCTAATGAAGAGCCATACAATAATTATAAGCTACCGGGATCACACCCTCAAAAATCATAATTCAAGAAGTTCTAAACTTCTAGGTACTCTCTCTCTTTGCTCGCACTATGTTTCAATTCATTCTCACTCTTGCTTAACCTTTTTACTTAGAACTCCTTTTTGAATTGTTTTCAAGCCTTTGAATTATTAGTTAGGGTACTTCCCTCCAAACCTATGTCAATAAAAGGCCTATTGAAATCACATACCAAGACTATGACCAATTCATACACTTTTCTACCACTTGTGATAAAGTTAACTCTTTACCTTTTCTACCATACTATGTTTGGACCCTTGCCAACACCAACCTTAGGGAGTAATCAGTCTACTACCACATTCATCACTATAATACAATATATCCTTCAAAGTTTAATCATTCCAAAAGCTCGGGATTGAATAAACATCACATCTCTTCTTTCCCTCACTACATATTTTATAATGGATGAAATTGTTTTTAATGCAATTGATTTAATAATTTGATATCTTGAGAATCTTACCTGCATTTAAGATCCTAGAAATATGGGAAATTTAAATTTTTCCTTAGTTCACATCATCTCTTTACTCTTGAATCAAAATATAATTTCTAATTCCCTACACCATTAGACCTTCTTCAAATTTTCTACTCAAATAACACCTTCCAAATCCTTCATAATACTTGTCACCAAAATGTTCACTATATTGATCATGAACTAAAAGAAGCTGAGGTAGGTATATCACTAATACAAGTACATGCTCAGTTTCCCGCTCATAATAATACACTACTTCAGCGATTTGATTAGTGGGAGCTCACTTTGAGACCTAAATAGCAGAACAACACCAGTATCATGAGAATGATTTGGCTTGGATTGGATTTCAATAAATATCTATTAATTGATACTTCCAACCACCTCCACCTAGTCAAGCCCTTGTTATTTTTATTGTCTCTTATTTTAGTTTTTATATTTTATTATCTTCTATTTATAATATGATGTCTACTTTATTTTGGTATTTTATTTAGTTGTTCATCCTTTTTGTGATGTCAAAAGGTGGAGTACCCTGTTATTGGTAGTATGTAAATACAATTTTTTTATTATTCCACTATTTTACATTTATTTTCTTGCTTATGTTTTTTTTCTTTTAATTTCTTGCTCATTTTTTAAGTGTTCTTTTTATTCCTCATTTAAAATTAAAAAAAAAAAAACCCATATTTTAAAAAATTTAACTTGCAAGGGGGAGCTTAGGATATAATAAAAATAAATTTAAGTTTTTTAACAAAAATGTTTGCCATCATTAAAAAGGGAGAGATTATTATAAATCTATACCATTATTGGATTCTTTACTATACTATCTCTAGTTATTATTACTATTGCATGTCTATTTTTTCTTGTGCACTAACATTTAAGGTAACATATTGTGCCAAATTGGTCAGCTTAAGATTAGGTGGAATAGGGTTAAGTATCTTAAAGAGTCTGTATTTTTGCTTTTTCTTATTTCTACATTTTTTGAGTCAAATCATGTATTTGGTAGACACTAAACTAAGTGATTGTGTACACACACGCGCTCAAGGGAGTGAGATAATGAGAAATCAGAAGTGTAATTTTTTAAAATAATCATATTGTACGATCTATATCATAATGTTTGATCGGCTATTTAGAAAATTATTAAAATGGTTAGTTATGATAATTAAAGCCATTTTAACTAATCATTTATATGATCCATATTGTATAAACAATCAGTTGAAATCAAGTTCTCAACTGCCAATCATAAATTATGCAATATTTTCAAATTTAAAAATTATTCTAATCATATTGTACGATAATTATCATACAGTACAATTAATTAAATCTTGCCTAAATTAATATCATAATTAAGAAAATGGTTTTGACAAATTTATCTAGTCATATCATATAGGATGATTGGAGCCAATCATATTGTATAATCTGATCTCTATATGAGATGATATTTATATCATCACGAATCATATAGGATGATAATCCAAGTTCTTTAAACCAATCATACCGGATGATACTTCAAATTGTACTTGATGATCAATTCAATAAGTTAAACTAATTATATAGCTCCTTCCACTTTGTATAATACTAACAGATTATTTGAACTAATAGTATTATATAATCTTGGATAGTACTATATGATCAGTGTCAACAAAATTAAATTCTAGAGCATTTTGTGGAGCCTAATATTTAATCACTATTAATAGACTTATTTTAAGTCTTTGGCTGTTAAGTGTTCAGGAGAGAGAGCTTGGGGAAGAAATCTTATAGAGCTTTGGGAAGAAGAAAGGGAAAGCTTATGTGTGAGGGAGAAGTAATTTGAGGGATTTACACAATTTATCCAAGGAAGTGTTTTTCCTTGTTTCCTCTATGTGTCTTTCAAAGTTTCTTGGGTGGCTCTAAGAAGAAGTTTTTCAGCTAAAAAACTATCGAGGTTCTTTGCCTTTACAAGCATGGTGAAAAAGAAGTTCTAGGTTCCCTTCCAGCTATAAATCTCCACCCAAGTCCAGTGAATTTTATGATGACAAACATTATTGGATTCATTACTATTCTATCTCTTGTTAATTGCTATTTTTGCATATCTTCTTTTTCCCCTACACTAGTATTTTAGGTCCACCATTCCCTTTCAAATTTGATTAGCTCAAGTAGGGGTAGACTAGGGTTAAGTATGTCATGAAAATTTAATTTTTTTTTATTTTTTTATATACTTACCTTTTTTTAGTACAATCATGTATTTGGTAGATACTAAGCTTAGTAACTAGGCATGCAAATATACTCAAGGGAGTGATTTAGTGATAATATCATAAGTTGGATTTTCTAAACTAATTGTATAGTATGATCCATATTGTAATATATGATCAGCTAACCAAAAAATGTTCATAACGGCTAATTATTATAATTAATGCAAGATGAACTAATCAAACTGTACAATGTATATCGTACATGATGATTAGTTAAAAATAACGATCCAAGCTGCCAATCGCAATTTAAGGAATATTTTCAAATTCAAATTTTGTACCAATCATACTAGATGATAGGTATTGTAAAATATGATATAATTAAATTTTTCCTAAATTAATCCTGCAATTAAGAATTAAATTTAAATTAATTGAACCAATTAGATTATATAAGAATATTTGACCAATCTTATTGTATGACCTGATTCCTGCATGGGATAATACTTAAATCATCACCAATCTTATTGGATGATAATATAAGTCATTTGACTTAGTCATACCATACGGTGATCTAAATCATCCTGGATGATCATGTCAATTCCTTGAACTAATCGTACAATACCTAGCTCTTCATACAATTCTAATAAGATACTTTAAATAAATTGTACTGTATTATCCATGATTGTACTAGATGATCAGTGTGCCAGAATTAAATTTAGACCTTTTTGTGAGGACTTGTATTTAATCTCTCTAATTGACTTGTTTCAAAGTCTTTGGCTGCTGAGTTTTCTTAAGAGGGAGCATGGAGAAGAAGATCTAAGAGAGCTTTGGGAAGAAGAGGGAGAGCTTATGTGAGAGGGAGAAGTAGTGTGAGGGATTCAGACAGTTTCTTCAAGCAAGTGTCTTGCCTTGTTCCTCCAAGTGTTTTTCTAGGTGTCTTGGGTGGCTTTGGAGAGAAATTCTTCAGCTCAAAGATGTGGTTCTCTGTCATCACCAAGAGGATGAGAAACAAATTCATGGAATTCTACCTTCACTAGGAGGTAAAAAGACATTGAATGTTCGCTTCCATCTCTTGGAGGGTGACAAAGCTTTCGGCTCTCTACCGCACCGGGTTCAGTGGAATGGATTTATTTAAGGGCTTCTTCATCATACTATGGGGGAAAAAATAGATACACTATAGTGATAGTGCAATACCTAGAGTGGAGGACTCCGGGGAGTGGATGTAGGTAATTTTTTAACCGAATCACTATATATATATATATATATATATGGTGTGTTTGTTTTGATTTCTATTTTTCACATTTTAAATGTCATACCTTAATTTTGTTATAACTTCTTGGTGAAAATTGCACACAATGCTTAGCTCTATTGATTAGAATTTCAACATCATTATTTTTCATAATTTTATAAATTTGTCTCATTTCCACACTATGTGAAATGTCTACTAGGTTTTCAAATATTGAATAATTCAAAAATATTATCTTTATTTTAAATTAAGCAATTAGGTTTTAAATTTACCAATTCACCCCCCCTCTTGATGTGCCTAGTGACATGTTCACTTATGCTTAACATCTTTATCAAACTTTCAATTGGTATCAGAGACAGGTTCTCCAATGTAGTGTTCTAGAAAACCTAGAGGAAAATAATCTATGGCACATTGTGGAAATCAGAACACCACAGAAGGTTACTCTATTACTTGCACACATTTATTTAACAACATTCTATTTGATTTCTGAAAAATATGCATATTTATTTTGTTGAGATCTTTCAATTTTTTCATATGGTTTATAGTACAAAAGGGTTATTCTGCACCTTCTCATTTTATCAATGGCATTAAAAATAAAGTTATTATCTAATGAATGGAGCAATAAGGATAGAGAATTAGCTCAATTGAATGCAAAATGTTTGAACTATTTTTTCATGCTCTTAAGTTAGAAGATTATAAGGGTATCTAACTGTACCACTAACAAGGAAATATGGGAAAGACTATGCATCACATATGAGAGAACAAATGAGGTTAAACAATCTAGGTTGAACATTCTATTGTATTATTATGAACTATTTCACAGGATACCTAGTGAAATAGTTTCAGACATTTATATAAGGTTTACATATGTTGCAATATCTTTACATGCATTAGGTAGAGAACTTTCCAACTCTAAGAAAGTAAACAAGATTCTTAGATGTTTTCCTAGTAACTATATTACTAAGGTTATTTCCATTTGTAAATCAAAGGATATTAACATTTATTCCATAGATAACTCATTACACTCACTCATTACCTATGTGCAAGGTGTGAGTTAAAGATTGCATGATGCAGAACGTAAGAAAAAAGAGAAAGTGGTAGTACTAAAAGAAAATGAGTCAGCGAGTGACAGCTCTATAGCCGAAGAAGAGGATGACAAAACACTGATGATATGGCAATTTAAAAGCTTCCTAAGAAGAAAATATAAGCATCATCAGTAGTGAAAAAAAGGTAAATTAAATAAGAATTCTAAGGATTCTTTTGATAATATTTGTTTTGAATGCATGGGGCACTTGAGGATGGATTGCCCCAACCTAAAAGCTCACTAAATCAAGGAGAGTGGTAAAGAAAGGATAAAGTTCAAAAAGGGCTAGCAATATAGTTTATTACATCATTTTATTGATGCTAATTGCAATCATATTATCATAGATGATAAAGATAGTTTTTTTGGGCAGTCTAATATCAAGAAGCTATTGCTTCAGCCAAATGACTTGGGTAACTCAACTTCCTATATCTATATATTCAACTTTTACAATGGACAAGGATACAAAATTTTGCTTTCTACTCGACCAAGAACTAAATATTATCCTATGAATTGTCATGTTTTTGAGGTGCAAGGCATTTTAGAAGACTATGCATTAGAATCATAAAAAATAGAAGTAGAAAGGAGGTACCAATTTGTGCCTCATGGCATATAATAATCTTAATCATTCTAATCAAGAGGAAGTATGTAAGCTTTTTAATAATGATTTATTTAATTTTTCATATGTAATTCATAATGTATATAGGAAGCTCAAGAAAATGTAAGCTAGCTTAAACACTGACTTTACTACTATGCAAAAAGAGCATTCTTGTTTGATATATGAACATTCTAGCTTTGATAATAATCACATGTCTTTACCTGATGAGTTTGATGCATTAAACAAGAAGCATTGGAACTAATTAATGCATATGAATCCATAATGAAAAAGTATATCAAATTAGAAAATGCATTTAACGAGTTAGAAATAATTATAAGTGATTTAGATAGTGGTGAGCATGCATTGAAAAAGAAAATATCCATCTTAGAAAGTTCAATTGAATTCCTATAATAAAAAGTAAATGTACTTCAAAACAAAAAATCCATCACCCACTCTAGCACAGTGTAAACCTTCATCACAGCATGCATCATTTAATCCTAGGAAGAGGCACCATAACCCACATAGATTAATGAACCCTTTTTCTAGTGTTAGGTGTTACTATAATGGCACGCTATGTCACATAGCTTGCACTTGCACTATCCACCATAGGACACATCTAGTGTGGAGGCCAAAACTACTTGCATCATGACATTGCATGTAAACATCTCATTCATCAATGCATAAGGTGAAACCCAAACTCACTTAGGTTCCTAAATCTAATATTTAATGACCTTGTAGGAAAGCTCTCATAAAAGGCATAGTGAGAGCATGTGGTACCTGAATAGTGGATGCTCAAGGCACAAGATTGGTGATTTTAAGTAGTTCATCACACTAGAGGCTAGGTCATGAGGCAAGGTCACACTAAGGGACAACACCACTAGGAGAGTATTTGAATAAGGTAAAAATAATAGTTCCTGAAATATTATATTTGAAAATATTTTATTGTTTTATGGCCTAAAGCAAGACCTACTAATCATTAGTCAATGGTGTGACAAGAGTTATGATATACAATTTTTTTTTGAAAAATTCATGATTATCTTAAATAGAATTTTTTTTTTTTTGTAAGGAAAAAGAGCAAATAATATTTATATTCTTGACATGAATAGCATTAAATATTCTAATTCCTTGTATTTAAAAACTATTGTTGATGATTCTTTGTTATGTCATAGGAGACTATGTCATGCAAGCATGAACACTCTTAGGAAGATTACCCAAAAAGATATAGTTTGATGCATACCTAAGCTAGTCTTTACTAAGGACCACCTATGTGATGTATGCAACCTAGGAAATAAGTTAAGTCTTCATTGCATTTAGTTAAGAACATCAACACCTCAAGGCCATAAGATATTCTTCATATGAACCTATTTGGACCAGTTAGTACAACCAACCTAGGAGAAAAGACATATGTATTTGTAATAGTAGATGACTATTTTAGGTTCACTTGGGTTTGATTTGAAGCACATAAAATTAAAACATTTGAGGAATTTAGAACCTTCTCCCCTTGGATACAAAAAAAAAAATAAGGTGTGAAATTTCTATCATTTATAGTGATCATGGTGGAGAGTTTGAGAATAATAAGTTTTAATATTTTTATCAAGAGATAGTGATAGAGCATAAGTTTTCTGCCCATAGGACCCCTCAATAGAATGGAATAGCTAAGAGAAAAAAATAGAACTTTGGTAGAAGTTGCTAGGGCCATGTTAGATGAATATTCTCTCCCTAAATACTTTTGGGCAAAAGTAATTAATATTGCTTGTTATGTTTTGAATAGGGTGAATATTAGATCTAAGTTAACTAAGACACCCAATGAACTTCTTAAGGGAAGGACACTCAATCTTTCTTACTTACATGTTTTTTTATGTTGGTGTTTTGTCCTAATCAATTGTAAATCACCCTTAAGAAAATTTGAACCCAAGTCTGATGAAGGTGTCTTCTTAGGTTATTCATTTGAAAGTTAGGCCTATAAAATCTTCAATAAGAGGACCTTAGTAGTATAAGAGTATACTCATATTATGGTTGATAAAATAGACAGGGAATCTGAATCTAAATTAGAAGAAGAAAAAGTAGAGGTAATTTAAGGGGTAGAAGCCGTTGACCTAGGAGATAAAGTAAAAACTCAGGTACTCTTTCCTAGAGAATGGAGATAATAATTTAGTCATCCTAAAGAACTGATCTTAGAAGACCCATTTGAAGGTGTTAGAACTAGGCATGGACTTAAGAATGAAGTTAGGCCTTCTGTATTTATCTCCATGATAAAACTTATCAATATTTATTAAACCCTAGCTGATGAATTTTGGATCCTCGCAAGTAAAAGAAAAATTGAATAAATTTATTTAGAATGATGTTTGAGTTGAAGTCTATGACCCCTAGTATGAGATTTTAATGATGAAAAATAATGTTGATTGAATCATCTTATTATTAATTAAATATTTTGAATGTTATTCTTATTTGTTAGTACTAACATTTCAATGATATCACTTATTGCTCAAGACAATAGAAGACTCAAGACTAGGTAGAATAGGATATGAAGGACTGTATAACTTTGTATTTTTTATTTTTCTTTGACTCTTAAGTCTGGCCACAAAAATTATATGTAAATTGAGTAACCATGCACACACAAAGGGAGAGATTTTTTTTAAGAAAAAAAATTATTTTTTATGTGGATTTTACTATTCGATTTTAAATCATAATTGTTGCAAATCTATTTTCATGAATTATGTTTTGATGATTGACAAACACTATTGATTCTCTTGGACTGTCTGTTACTTCTAACTTTTCAGGAATCGAAGATCGGACGAACAAACGAAGCCAGTTCAAGATTGCGTAAGTTTAGGGTTGAGTCAGTCTGTACTTTGTTTTTTCTCTTCTTGAGTTTATTTGTAATGTTCAAAGAGACTGATGCTAAGTAACCCTACACACACACACTTGA
>NW_021319083.1:29665691-29672238 GCF_001605985.2 Dendrobium catenatum
CAAGACAAAAAGAAATTACTGCCATAGATAATTAAGGTATTCTATATTTTTTAATAATCGGCCAGGACGATCATTGATCGGCCTAGACGATATTCACAAATTATGCCTTAATTGATCAGGAAATCAAGGGAGTAATTAAGGATGATTGATACGATCATATCGTCCTGGACGATCGTAGGATCGGCCAGGATGATCTATTCAAAACCTTAGTCACTTCTGGACGATAAATATCGGCCAGCTCAAATTCAGGGCGATGCTCTGGACAATTTTCCTCTGATTTGAACTGATCGGCCGGGATGATCGTGAAATCGGCTTGAACGATCAAGCCAACTTTAAATCGTCCAGTTTGCATTCAGGGCGATGCTCTGGCCGATCTTCAGAGATTTGTACTGATCGGCCAGGACGATGTCCATATCAGTCTGGACGATATTGTCGGCAACTTGCAATTAATGAGCTCCTTTGAAGCTCTTCTATTTAAGAGCTCTTGTTCAACGTTTTGAACAATCTTTTGCTGCTACCTTGACTTGAGAAGACATCTTACCGGACGATCCCTTGATTTTTGAACTCATAATATCAGACGATTAATACATCATACCGGACGATTTGAATATTTTAATTGATCATACTGTACAAGTTTTATCATACCAAACGATGAATAGAGATAAATTTTGGTCATCCCGACGTTCATCCTATACGAATAGAAGAAATATAATATATTGTACTAGACGATAGTGGTATCATACTGTATGATATATTTGAGAATTGTTTCCTATTCATACTCCTTCATACCAGGATAAAAGCTATTTTGAACTGATTGTACTATATGATCTATGATCATACTATATGAATAGAAATGACTAAATTAAAAATCTTAGGGTTTCTTGGAGCCAGATATTTAAGTAATGCTTTTGTCTTTTGAATTAAGAGAGAGGAACGTGACAAAAGAGGGGAACTCTTGAGAGGGAACTTCTTGAAGGGATTTAGGGCTTATGAGAGGAAGGAGAAGGTAAGTTTGTGAGGGAGGAGTGTGAGGGCATCACACGGTTGCTCCAAGCCTGATGCATGCTTGCTCCTCTTATGGCCTGGGTAAATCTTTTGGGAGCTCTCTAGGGGGAGAGCTTCAAGGTCAACATCCTCAAGGGTCTTCTGCCCTCTCCAGGAGGGAGAAAAATGAGAAGGGTCGTTGTCGTCACCGGGAGTGTGACATAGTATTTGGTACTCTGCCACACAGGAGAAGGTGAAAGTGAGTTTGTGTAAAGGCTTATCCGCTTTGTTGTGCGGGAAGAAGGAGAATTACTTTTGAGTAGTAAAATTCCTGGAGTAGAGGACTTTGGGGAGTGGAGTAGGAAAAGTGATCAAACCACTAAAAATCTTCTGGTGTGCTTTTTTCCATCTTACATTTGTTATAACAGCTTGATGAGAATTCTATTTTAGAACTTTGTTGTGTGATTTAAAATTTCATCACTGCTATTACAATCTTATTTAAATCACTAGCTTCCGCTTCAAGTTAAGTTGTTTGTGAATTGTGATTACTTCACTCTTTTCTCTTGTCCTTCCAGATTTCTTGTGAAAAGATCTTTTCAAGGAGATCCGGTACTGACACTCGAGGAGTGTGAACAGCGGGAGGGTTCTCTGCCTACACTTGGAGAAGTGTGAAAGGACGAAGGGTTCTCTGCCTACACTTGGAGAAGTGTGAAAGGACGAAGGGTTCTCTGCCTACACTTAGATAAGTATGAAAGGAAGAAGGGTTCTCTGCCAACACTTGGAGAGTGTAAACAGCGGGAAGGTTCTCTTCCTATACTTGGAGAGTGTGAACAGCGGGAGGTGCTCTGCCTACACTTTGAAGGTGTAAAAGGATGACGGTTCTCTGCCACACCGGGTAGTGGTGGAAGAGAGTTTTTTGTGAAGGCTTATCCGTCTTATTGTGGGGGCAAAAGGAGAGACACTAAGTGCTAATAGTGCAATACCTGAAGTGGGAGACTCCATTTATAGAAACCACAAACATTTTTATTACTAATAGATATAGATCATTCAATACTCACAAATACCATAGTTTTACCCCTCCTAGAATCTCCAGCCTCCCTTCTCATCCTCTTCCCATGAAATGCACTCCTAGATGGCTCTCCAAAAAATCTCTTTTTATTAGCATTCAATCTCTACTGGGTGGACACCAGATCATTCCCCACCATCCTAGTATGTTCTTTAAGCTCAAAGAAATCACAAATTTGAAATAAAACCATTGTATCTCGCATACCTCATAATAATTTATATCACTTTTCTTCTGGGGTACTAACTTACTAGGGAGCATGCCTATAAAGAGTTGTATACTCTTCCTCTTAACTCATCACTATCTTGCTCCCCTTATCCAATATCTAAAAGACTCATGCATCTACTACCTATCTGATAGTGGCACAAACTAATTTTTAAAAGTCTATGAACTTCTCCCAACTTATTTTATATGATCTCTATCCTGAAATCTCTCCCTCTATTGGCATATCCACCAGCACTCTTGACCTCTATCTATTAGAAATATAATCGATAGAACTCTCCAGCCTTTTGGGTACTACATTCTATCAAATGTTTATCTATACATGTAATAATGAATCCTCTGCTCTATGAGGTTCTACACTACCTTGATAATGATGTTACTTCAATTTAAAAAATAACTATAGATTCTTATCTATCCCATCCCATTTTACTCTATTCATTCTACCACATGCCTCATTGATCAAGTGCTTCTTTATATTGGGGTTTCATGATATAGTAGCACTTTAATATAAATAAGAATAGATAGACTCAATTATATAATAGAATTAATAAATGATACTTTATACTAGACTCCAAACTCCTTCGCCTTACTAATATAATTCTTTCCGTATATCTTTGGTCATAATTTCTTATCCTTCCAAGATGTCACTTTGATACCATCTTGTAATTCCCTAAGATCTAATGGAAGGATTGGTTTACTTAAACTTTTACTTATCTAACTTAACCATTCAAAAATAATAACCAATGCTACAAACATTTTAATATATTATAGTAGTATCACCAAATGAATTTTCTTAAAAATATAAATGCAATAATCTAAAACTCACAAGACTATACAATAAACTACTAAATACTGGATTATAAAATAAATAATACCTCAGCCTATAGGACCCTAAAGCCTACTTTTATTCTCTGATCTACTCAGCGGGCCATTTATCTTTTCTAGAAACATTTCAAGAATGGAATGAGCATAACTAACTCATTAGTCTTCCTATCCTTATTTATTTAGATATCATTATTCAATATAATAAAAAATAAATAAATTGATATTAAAGTGATAGGTAAAATAGTAAACTTGTATGATACCTTTAGAACATACTAAACATTTTCACCTACTTACAATGCACTTATAGAGAGACTTTAATATACTTTGCTAGAAGTTCACTTGCAATTGACTTTCAAATTACATCAGAACTCATACAAAGTTTTAAACTTTTAAAAATTCATTGAAGACTATCATTTAAACTTAGTTTATTAATATAAATGTAATGCAATGATTTTCATGCACGTGTTTAGATGCCTACTTATAACTCCACCTCCAGTCATGCCTTCCTTTACCTCCCAAACCTATATATATAAGTGGGGTCAAATTTTCTCTCACATCTGCATCAAGCAGATGGGGCCAAAAGAGTCTTATAGTGTTACTTAACTTCACACACCTACTTTCAGTAAGTGGGGTTAGAATCACTCACACATTTGTATCATGCAGATAGGGCTATAAGAGTACATTTAGAGACCTTATAAAATAATAAAGAGTGCATTTTTTCATATTTAAGAGCATAGCATCTACCATGCCATATAATGTAAAATTCAATGCAATGTAACTATAATTAAATATGACATTTAATATAATATTTAGATGATGCAAGAATTGTCAGTAAAATACCATATTATTCATAAAATAGAATACTCACTAAACTTTCTCTTTTTCATTTCTACTTTTAAAGGAACATTTAGGTCAATATTTCAAGACCTATACATAAATATTGTATTTCTTAAGAAAGTATCATTTTAATAATATACTAACAAAGTCATATCGAAAAAGCCAACCAATGAAAATACAATTTTTTATAATCAAACCATTTAGAATTGAGTGTACATCAACATATAAAATATTACATGATGATACCTTCATAAAACAAAAGAAAAATATTTTAAACTATAACTTATTATAAAAAAAAGTAGGAATTAAAGTCAAGGATAGGGATTCGAAAGTCTACATTGAGCTCTATAATTTTTCTAACTAGCTTAACGATTAATTCCTGTGCTCTAGCCTCCAAATCTCCTCCCTCTCTTTCTCTTTCTTCCTCTCCTCCTTCTCCTCTCTTATTCTCTGGCAAGCTAGGTGGAAGAAACATAATGGAAAAATGGATGGAGATATTTTAATATGAAAAAATCACTGGCATTGGCCAAGCATCATAGCACTCACATTTCAGTGTCATAGTGCCCACATAGAATTTTCTAGATTCTCCCATTATATGCTCACTTAAGACCTAACACCACGGTAGTGATTCCTAGCACTGTAGTGAAAGCCTAAACCTAATTTTTACTCCAAAAATTAAAAAGCTCAATACTAGAGCTCTACCATTTTTAGCATCATGACACCCATAAAAAAAATCCAAACTTTAAATTTAATATTCTTAGACCTCAACCTTTATTATTGTCTACCTTTATTACCTTCTAAGACACATGATCACTAATTAACTTAGCATTAATGATTATTAAAAGATAATTATCTAAATTTTAGCTCTCAAATATTATAAGGAGATTAAAGGAGAGGTGAACAATTAGTGTTGGTTCCTTATGGTGGTAGTGTATTTAGGTCTTGAGGTTTTGTTCATAGGTTATTTACGTGTTATAGCTATGGAAAATGATATCATGGACAACGTTATAAGATAATAGGATAATATTTTTATGTGGTCAAACCAGGCATAGGGTAGCTAAGTGTCCATAATTATAACTCAACTGATGTTCTGAGCCTTGATCAGAGAGTTCTTTCAGATCAACAACGAGATCGGGGATAGCTCCACTTCACTTGTTTGTTAAGGGGTCATCTAGTATGGGTAGTAGTTTTGTTATTATAGTAGGTTCTATAGCAGAGAGACTACCTTTAGGTTAGAGAGAGCCCGGTAGTTCTTTCATGCCCGCTCTAATTTTGGCATATATATAGTTTTACTCAGCATGAGACTCAAGATTCTCTTCATGATATTATAAGCATGGCTTATATTTTTAATCCGTCATATCATATTTATTTTATTCTAGAGCCATTCATTCATTAATTTATCTTTAATTTACTGCACTTGCCTTCAATTTTACTACCTTTTACTCTATCTATTAATTTACCAACTATATAGAGTATTGTAACTAGTTGTGTATGCTTTTGTGACTTAGTGATATCAGATAGAAAGTATAGATATGGTCTAATTATTTTACCTATTTTTTAGTTAGATGTCATTTTGGGTATGAGGAATGGATTGATTACTTGAAGAAGTGGGTCATATTATTTTTGGTTTTGAGAGTTTTCTATTTTAAGGATTTAGAGGTATTCTATCTAATTTGATTTCTATTATGTAATTTTATAGAATTTGTAGGAAGGGTTATATTGTTTTTTTGCATCAGTTTGGGATATTATAGTATATTCTAGATCTTTTTTTAATATCTTGATTGTACGGGAGTTTTCTAATATCTTTCCTAAGGACTTATTAAGTTTACCTCCATACCAATATATTAATTTCTTTATTGATGTAATTTTAGGTATGGTCCCAGTAGCTAAGGCTCCATATATGATGGCACCTAAGGAGCTTCAAGATTTTAAGGTGTAACATTAAGAGTTTATTGACATGGGATTTATCTATCCTAGTGAGTTGTTGACCAATACCACTAAAACTACGTGTGAAAATGGCAATAATGACGAATCAAGCAACGTGCAGGTTGATATGACACGCCACTTGAAGGGTCAAATGACCTTCGATTGCTAAACAAATGGAAATAATGCATCAGGACATTAAATTCTACTAGGTCGAGGCACCTCGTAGTTGAATCGGATGAGATCGCTCAAAAGGGACAACCGACACCCGAAATTAAAGCATGAGGCTAATCAAATGACGTTTGATTGATGAAAGAGCTCCATCGTTGCATCTGGAATGTCGTTGACACTTGAAATACATGTCTTATTTAATTAATTGGGATTAACTGAGGTAGTGGGATTAATCTCGATGCAAAACACACATACTGAGGAAAGAATCCTCGAGGTTGCCCAAACGAAGTCCGATGTGAAATGGACTACTCCACTATGTTCATAACATCCTAAATACTTAAGGATGATAGCCAATTTATCCAAATTAAAGTATGCAATGTAGGCGACATATATTCCGAGGCAAAGCACAAATTTTAAAGAAAAGGTCACCTGGCGCTACCCAAATGATGTCGGATCGACAAACGGACTTTATCGATGCATTTAGAATTACGTCAATACCCTAAATGCACTGCTAATTTGTTC
>NW_021319083.1:29672736-29693453 GCF_001605985.2 Dendrobium catenatum
AAATCTTCAGAATTTAAAGCACAGAAAAAGCAATTTAAAGATTTTGCATTCAGTTGAGCATTTAGTTGTTCTTCCCTGTTCCATTAATTAAAAGGAATATCAATTTTAATTCCATTAAAAATAAGTGACGGTGATGAATAGCCAGTAAAAATCATATATCACATGCAAAAATCAATCGATTGCAAGAAAATAGACATGCTAGTTTTCCAAAAATCAAATGACATATTTTCAAATAAAGGAGGTCTGGTGATTGAATAACCTTCCGCAACATTACGATTAGCCATGGATCGAAATTCAAAAAGTTTTCAAACTTAGTTTTTATGAATCCCGCTCTGATACCACTTGAAAGTGCTCAGATGACACTAGAAAGTGCTCTGATACCACTTGAGAGTGCTTAGATGACATTAGAAAGTGCTCTGATACTACTTGCGAGTTTGTTAGGGATGTTAAGTCCTTATGAACTAGCCCAAGGCTAATTAAGAGAGAGGTAAATTGGTTGTTAATGATCTTTTAAAAACAAAACTACAAACCAAAACACCACAAGAAATCAACGATGCAGAAATTAAATGCATAAGAATTAATAAGAAAAGAACACACCGGATTTATAGTGGTTCGATCAAACCTTGACAAGCATCCACTCCTTGGAGGCACCCTCCAAGTATTGCACTAAAACAAGTGTCTCTCCTTTAGCCCCCACAGCTAGGCGGAGAAGCCCTTACAAAATCACTTCCACCTTCCCCGGTGCGGCGGAGTTGCCGGGTCCTTTGACACTAAAGTGAACTTGTTCTTTGGTGAACTTCCCTCAAGATAAGCCTTGAATCCGACGGTATTCAGGTGTGAGCTTGTTGGAGCAACCGTATGGAACCCCCTCCACACTCCCTTGATTCCCCCCTCATAGGATCTTCTCCATCTCTCAAACTCCACCCTTTCTTCACTCCCTTTTAAGCTTTCTCTTCAAGTTTCCCCCCCCCCCCAAAAAAAAAAAGAATAAAGCTACAATGACTGTCAAAGACACTTACAAAGTGACTTGTCATAGCTTAAATAGAAGAGCTAAAAATGAGCTCATTAATGCAAGTTGCCGACTTTATCGTCCAGGACGATATACATATCGTCCTGGCCGATTAGTTCAAATATGAGAAAATCGTCCTGAATATCGCCCTGAAATGAAGCTGGCTGATGTATAATCGTCCCAGACGATCTTGCGATCGGCCCGGACGAAAATCACCATTAATTGCTTTCCTTAATTGCCAGATTTATTTAGGAAAAATTGCTCTGGATTAGCCAGGCTGATCCACCGATCCGACGTCCAAAAATAAGTATTTCCTAAGTAGATATGGCGACAGATACTTTCTGAATTGAGCTTATCGTCCTGGCCGATACAAAATTGTCCAGGAAGATGTGTTCTGCATAATGACGGCTGTTTTAATGAGGATGCCCTAATTAGGGTTTCTACTTTTGAACAGATCGTCCAAGATGATATAAATATCGTCCCGGACGATGTTACCAAAAACAGAAATCTTTAGGGAGCAACAAAAAATCTTCCAAGTTACAAGACATCAAGAGCTACACCAAATACAATAGACTCAAAAAAGGAAAAAGTGTACAAACTGACTCAGACCTAGTCTATCAAATCTTGAGCTGGTTCCAAATTGCAGTATGATCGTATGAACCTGAAATGTCAGCAGATATGGCAGTCATAGAGAAAACAGATTATTTGTTATCATCAAAATCATCAACCATAGATCTGCAACAAGTTGATGACCCATACCACTAAAACTACATGTGAAAATGGCAAGAATGACGAATCAAGCAACGCGCGGGTTGATATGACACGCCACTTGAAGGACCAAATGACCTTAGATTGCTAAACAGATGGTAATAATGCAATCAGGACATTAAACTCTACTAGGTCGAGGCACCTCGTAGTTGAATCGAATGAGATCGCTCAAAAGAGACAACTGACACCCGAAAATAAAGCAAGAGTCAAATCAAATGACATCTGATTGATGAACGGGCTCCATCGTTGCGTTAGGAATGTCATTGACACTTAAAATATATGTCTTATTTAATTAATTGGGATTAACTGAGGTAGTGGCATTAATCTCGATGCAAAACATACATACTGAGGAAAGAAGCCTCGAGGTTGACCAAACGAAGTCCGATGGTGAAACGGACTACGCCACTATGTTCAGAATATCCTAAATACTTAACGATGATAGCCAATTTATCCAAATTAAAGCATGTGATGAGGGCGACATATTCTGAGGCAAAGCACAAATTTTAAAGAAAAAATCACTCGGCTCTACCCAAATGATGTCGGATCGACGAACGGACTTCGCCACTGCATTTAGAATTCCATCAATACCCTAAATGCACTGCTAATTTGTTCAAATGAGATTATGCATATACATTGAGGAAGTTCCAAAGGGACAACACACATTTTGAGGAAATTAGGCCTCAGCGTCACCCAAATAACACCCGATCGTGAAACGAACTACCTTGTTGCGACTGGAACATCGTCAATACACTAAATACATTATTAATTTATTTAATTACGATTGTTTGGCGAGATCACCACATACTACGAGGAGAAAATGTATACAAATTTCGAGGAGAACACACAAATCGATGTTGGATGTTGTTTTTTGTTGATTGATACCTTGATGCCATCCTCAATTAATGTTAATAGTAATAATGGAAAGCCATTTTTGAAATTACATCTAAATCTTACAAAAAAAATGAAAAGTCGAACTAAAATTTCAAATCCAATTAATTAGATTACCTCGTTTCTATGCTAAATCATTGGGAAATCCTTGAACTCCGGTGAGTCTTGCGGTCACTTGTCCCGTAAAACCTGGCTAAGAACCTCCAACGTCGATTTCCTATCCCTTCCTTCACCTCAATGCTTCATGGCATGCTGGCATTAAAAACGAGAAACCTTCTATCCAAGCACCTCTCGTTTTCCTCTGTTTTTTTTTTTAACGCCGAGCCGCAACAACTCCCTTCCTCTCTTCTGTTTAACGCCAACAGCAAGCAAAGGAAAGTGTTGTTTTGTTTTTTTTTTTTAAGTTCGTTTTCTCTGGTTACCCGTCTCCGACCATCCACAACCTCAAGTAGCTAAGACCAAAAACTTCACTCGTCTCTTGCTCTCAGCCGTAGGAAGGAATAAGCCCTCACAGCTTGGTCCTGCAGCCGAACTCTCAAGGGACAGGTCCACGATCTATTAAGCTTCTATATATGCCAAAAAAAAAAAGAGAAAAGGATGGAGCTACTGCGAGATCCCTCCACCAAATGACTTTCCCGTGGCCTCTACTCCTAAAATCTTTCCAAAATACCTTTTTCATTTCATCTTTTTTTTTTATGTTTTGTCTTTTGTTCTGTACTCATCAGAAAGCACTTACCTACTATTCTCATATCCCTCCAAAGGCCATTAAAAGCCCACTTGAAGATCGCCATTTACCTAACATCCAAAAAGCCCATCACTTTTTTTTTTTAAAAGCTCCAACAGCAAATTTTCTAAAAAAAAAAAAAAACTTTAAAGCTCCACTAATCTTGCTATGGATCAGTAGGCCTCAACTAGACATAACTCCATAAATCCCCCACCATTTTATTTTCATCCAAACTGCAATTTTCATGATCAAGGCCCACACATATCCAGAACCCAATCATTCCAACCTGCTTCAAATTAGACAATAAAAGAAAACTTGCACTACTACCCAATCAGTACAAAAAAATTCGTCAGCCCTAAGCTTTTGTTTTATAATTATTGTTACCATTATTTAGCTTTGGTCCAGGTTATCTTCTTTTTTTTTTCCTTTATCATTAGCATGATTTTATAAATTGTTAGTGTTAAGCCTTCCTTTATCACTGCTATCATTATTGTCTAAAATAAATAAATAAATAACTTTCCTATGTAAATCATACCAAGCAAGGCAATAGCACCATTATTGATCTCCACTCATACATAAAAGCAAAAGTTACCTGTGCAGTATATCCTCTAGTCTATTAGCTTGATCATTTAGTGACTTCATTTTGTTTATTTTATATCATTATTATTAGTTGAGTTTTCTCTTTATTTATTTAGTAGTAATAGCCATTCATGATATTGAGATTTGTGTGTGTGTGTGTGTCGATAAGAGGAAAAATGGAAATTCTTAAAAAAAAAAAGAGAGAGAGAGAAAGAGGGCTTTAAAAAAAAGTTAAATTACTTCAAAAGAAAGAGAGAAGTTTTACAAATTTAGGAAAACCCGTTTCAACATTTGCAGCACTGCGACCGACCACCCATGCACATTTTTTTAGCACGGTAGAAGGAAGTTCGTCGCGGTGCTCGTAACGAGGTGGGTAATCCTCTACTGAAGTCCTATTGTCGGTGTTTCCAGCGCGTCGAGGGACACCCCCTTATACACGTTTTTCTTAGTGTGGTGGGAAGAAACTCGGTGCGATGCTTACGCCGAGGAGGGCGAGCCTTGTGCGTGCTTTTCTTAGCATGACAAGGCAAAAATATAAGTACCCGTATGAGGGGAAAAGCTTATTTTTTTAACATATGCTTTCAGAAGTCCCATGCACGTCTTTCTTGGAATGGTGGATGACGAAAATTACGGCTGCGGTGTCCCATAACACCGACCTTGCATGTCTTACTTGACGTGGCGGGCAAGCTGCCTCTTGATTTTTCCCCTAAACAAGGAAGACGCTGGGAGTCTGTCAAAATTTTTTCTAAAAAGGATAAGGGCTTGAACTCTAAAGGACAACAAAAGACACATTTTGAATTCATGTGAATATTAAAAAAATGACATTGACTTAAACTTTAATTAAAATCCAAAATGAAACTCATGAATCATAAAAATTCCTCAATCAAAGATAAACAAATAAGAACGGGACTCATGCATGAGTTAGTTACAAACTTTTTGCAAGAAATTTTTGGAAAGATAACAATTAACTTGTAGCAATCATCTCAATTTGAATGCAAATGAATGAAGATGTCAAACTTATCATACACATTGAATCATCTTTCAACACAAAGAATTTGCAAGTATACTTTGCTTGCAAGAAATAAGAGATATGAGAGATGTGGCTCGATCACAAAGCCATGATATGAGGCTTTTAGATCATGATGATTGACTTGTAACATTAAGTGTAACTCACCCCTAAGTAACAATCAACTAAAAATGGGGTATGTTATGAACACAAGTAATTTACTTCAAACATGCTTTTAAATGATTGAAGATAGTTGGATGGGTAGCACATTCATCAATGAGATGTGAGAATTATATGATGAATGGGAAACTTGTGTCGAACACAATGTCAAATAATTGACACAAAATATATAGTAAAATTATCATCCATAAATAAATTCTTTGTGAACCACAAGTTACTTTCAAAGATAATAAAGGGCTTGTGATCCTTGGCATTATTCGCTCACAGGCTATGATTTCAAATGGAGACTAATAACACAAGTTCATCACACTTGTTGCAAGTCGCCTCTGAAGACAAGGGGTTGGAAAATAAGGATTTGCAAACAATAAGAATATGATGGAGGATAGGACAACCCGCTTACAATTCATCAAGCAAAGCCTTTGAGAATTGTCATAATTGACTCATGGAAAGCATGCCAATCAAAAGGGACAGTTTTAAAGTAGCAACAAGAAAATTGTGAAGGACATGGATTGGTTCCAAAGCCCTGATGTAGGTATCTTGGACTATGATAGTTCACTTGCAATGATGGATAAGAGTTATAAGGAAGATGGCAGCATACTTACAAGTTATAATGCAGAAATCCTCACTAATTCATGAATGCCATGTTAATGCATATCTACAATTAAAAATACTATTAATGCTTTCATGACATATATAAACCTCATGCAGCGAATGTTATGACTTCCCCTAGTCAACAACGACGAACTCATGAATAAATATAGAAGTTGCCTACACATGCTAAAGGATAACACATAATGAACATGATAGATAACTGATGAATATGGGGGGAGGGCATCAACAATGGATACAACTTATTCAGCGATTAGCCTAATTTTATAGATGAGCCCCTTCATCTATCTGCAGACATTGTGGGTTGATGTGTGACGAATGCAACCAACACTTGGTGAATTCATCAAGAGTTAGAGATGAAGGAATACAAGGGCGTCTCCATCATCAACAATGATTAAACTCTAAAAAAAGACACAATCAATTCTCTACAAGCATAAAAGTTTAATGATACTGTCAAAGACCCGTTACACATTTAACATGTTGTCTGTGGACAAATATAAAAGAAAAAAGGTAGATATAAACATCTACTAGTTAAAGAAGGAGATTCATTAGTGCACTACAATCCACCTTTAGAAAATAATAAGTAGTGCATGACAGTCTACAGGTACAAAGCAGCAAGCAACTCAATCCACAAGCTGCAATAACTTGCCACCTTATCCACAATATTTATGCATGCTGACAGAAGGCATGTGCGAGCATCCAAACTAAATGCCACATTCAAATGATAATTGAATGTATAATTGTGTTGCATAAAATATTTTAAAAATGCCCCCACACATACACTATAGTTTATATACACATAGGTACATAAAGGGATAAGTGCAATACAAATACCTGCTTGGTCCCCGGCGAGCATGTTGTAAAAACACATGCGATGTCTAGGGATGATGTGTAGGTCAATAAATTTTGACCCGATCCTCCTATTGAAATTACTAAATGACAAGAGGGGGGTGAATTGTGAAAATCTTTTTCTTAATAAAAATAACCCTAAACAAGAGTTCTAATTTTTTTATTATTTTTGAAATTCTACAACAAAATTTTAAGCAATTTTTCTTCCACAAATTTCACCATGCAATAGTTATGAAAATTAAATGCAAGTAAAAAGTAAATGATGATAAGGAAAAAACACACCAAGAATTTTTATAGTGGTTCGGTCAAAATATGACCTACGTCCACTCCCCGGAGTCCTCCGCTCTGGGATTTTCAATATCAAAATAGTTCTCCTTTTGCCCCCCCTCGGCAAGGCGGAGAAGCCTTTACAAACCTCCCTTTCACCAACCCGGCGTGGCGGAGTGCCAAACTCTGTTTTCTCCCTCCTGGCGACGGCAGAGAACCTTCTCGTTTTTCTCCCTCCTGGAGAAGGCAGAGAACCTCGAGGTAACGGATGTAGACGAGCCTTTCCCTTGGAGATCCTCCCTCAAATCCTTCTAGGGCCACAGGAGGAGCAAGATGCAGCAAGCTTGGAGCAACCGTGTGATCTCCCTCACACCTCTTCTCCCTCACAACGCTCACCTCCTCCTTCCCCTCTCAACCCTTAAGAATTTCTCTAGAGCTCTCTCCCTTGGAATCCCTCTCTAACCACGTTCACCCCCTCTGCGATTCTTTTTGAAAAACGACTTGATTGAAATCTAAAACGGGCTCCAAAAACCTCGGATTTCAAAGAGAGTAGCCATTACTTTCATACAGATACAATTCCACATCGTACAGTACTTGATCTTTATATAACAGACACTCTCTTGGTCAAAGATGTATGAACAGTTCAAAAACATTCCTTGTACGATAATCATACGTTACGATTCCAATAAATACTATTTCATACAACGATGGTCTGGACGATCAGATTCATCTCTGTTCATCGTGTATGATTACTTCTCGACAGTACGAATGCTGACAAAACAAGAATGTCCCCTGGACGATATCCGGGAACCGATCAATACTTCATCTCGTTCATACGATATGGACGATACGCTTCGAGTACAGTCATTATTCAATATTAATTAGCACGGATTCATGCCACTATTTCACAGTTAATTTAATAAGTTATTAAAATAAGCGTACAGTACGAACGCGCAATCACTTTCTCAAATTAAACTAGCTAGGGTTTGGATCTAACAATCGTACATACGTCATATTTCGAACAGTACGATCTTATTCACAGAATCGATTCACCATAGCTCTACGAGACGTACGACATTAAAATCTTACAGTACGATCTCCAGAGACTAATTCTATGACATTCTTGCATTTAAAAATAAACCTCCCCCTGTGTGTGTGCATGGTTGCTCTTACTCTTATGTATTTTGTGGCCAGACTCCATAAAATAAAATAAAATAAATAAAAAAATACAATGTTTGACTCTTACTTCTAATCTACCCTTTCTTGAGTCTTCCTTTCGTCCTGAGTCACTTGTGATCTTCCTGAAATGTTAGTACTCAAGGACAATAGCAAATAAAATAGTATTCAATGAAAAGTTATTCCAAAACACTCATTATTTGGCATCATCAAAATCTCAAACTCGGGGTCATGGGTTGCAACAATCTCTCCCTTTTTGATGATGTCAAATAATTTGTTGCAAGTGAGTACGAAAAACATTTTTTTTGTTTTTATTTTTTTATATTTATATTTTTTTTTAAGTAAACACAAGAAAAAAATTGGATACCAAAAGAAAGTGCAAAACAAAAGGAACGCATTTAGATAACAGGCACAACAACAAGTACAACAAACTTCTCCCCCCTTTGACAGCACAAAAAGGAGGAGCAACTAAAAGCAAAAAGCAAAAGAAGAAAAAACTACAATACAAACACAAACAATCTAAGCAGACGGGTCCTGATCTGGTGGTGGTTGAGGTGGATTTGGTTGAAAAAATTGAAATAGAGCATTGAAGCGGTGATCAATTGCAAAAAAATGTTCTCCAAACCACTGCATATCAGTCTCGTGTTGCTGATGTTGTTCTTGAATATGCATGTCGAGATGAGTCTGCAGCTGGTCGAAGCGGGCGACTAAATCATCATTAGGGTGTGCTGGTGCTGGTGCTGGTGCTCGGGATGCGGCATGGTGTCGTGGTCGAGCTGGAGCTGCGGCTGGGGCATCTTCTCCTTCTTCTTCATCAAAGACTGGATCTTCAGGCTCATGTCCCCGATGAAAGAGAATACGGAAGGAAGCATCCGTATAAAAAATAGGAAGATTGTCGGGTTCACCAGGGTAGGACAATTGATATTTATTGTGGAGGATATATCCTATTAGGTGACCAAGAGCTAGATTCTATTTCCATCGGGTGGTAGGTAGACGAACAAAAGTCATGTGGCGAATGTAGTTGCTAATTAAATCAACCTCATAAAACTTTATGTTGGACAGAATAAGATAGGTAGCGACGGATAAGGTCGGGGTCAGATTGATACGGTCACCACCTTTGGGTATGATTGATGTTCGAAGAACATGTTGAATTATTCGGGTATTTTGAGTTAAGGATTGAACAAGAGGTTGGTGTTGATGAAAAGTAGCATTCCTAAGGACTCTATTAACATCGCTCCAATCAAATTCGTCGGTTAGAAATGAGCGAACCATAGGTTCTTCAGTGGACAGCCCAATATATTGGGCGATGTCAGCTCTAGTGATCTCAATGGTGCGGCCACAAATAAAAGAGTGAAAAGTGGTGTTGTCGACGGTGTAGGTGAGGTTGGCGAGATATTTGAAAAGGAGTTCGGAATTATAGGGAAATGCCAGGGTGAGTAGGAATTGGAAGGTGGTGGAAGCAAAAAGGCCTATTACCTCGAAATTGAGAGCAACCTGATTAAGCATTTTTTGAGGGAGAAATTTTGCAGGCTTTATATCGGTGGTAGGCTTCCTTATTTCAGTATTCAGGAAGCGAGCAGGTTGGCGACTCGATGAGGATGAGCTCCCAGCAGTCATCCGACATCGTTTAGACATTGCAAGAGGGCACGAAACTAAGGGAAGGGCTGAGTGAGGAGAGGTTTGAGTGAGAAGAATGGCCTAGGCAAGGGTACTTATAGGAAATTTCGTAAATCGTATAGTACGATCTAGGATCGTACAGTACGATATCCAATTAATGTCCTGATCGGTCATTTCGGGAAAAGGCAGTCAAATCGCACCGTACGATGAGTATCGTATAGTACGATGAGGCGAATATCTATCGCCCCGAGGCCCTCAGTACGACTTTTGACCAAAAGTTTCGTACGGTACGAACAGGTGTATTGTACAGTATGATACATAATAAATATTGTACCAAACAGCTTTAACTCATATTTGTCCCTTGTGCTGATGTAGATCGTACCGTACGAAGCGATGTATCGTCCAGTACGATACTCAATAATGTAGTACCAACTGGACTTAATTCGTCCCAATCCGGTGCTGACGTGGATCGTATTGTACGAAGAAGAGTATCGTATAATACGATAGGCAATAATGTCGGATGCATATCGTACAATACGATGTAGATCGTACCGTACGATCAACAGAGCCGAAATCTGCATGTTGGTGGACTTGTTATTTTACTTAGATGGCCCAATAAAAATTAGAATCTAATGCTTCTGTTAAGAAAAATTTAATTAAGGCATCTTTTAGGATAGCTTTCTTAGTGCTTTTTAAAACAGCTTTGTAATACAAAAATGAAAGCAATAAGAAAGTCGTTCCATATAAAGCCTAAGGCTTCGTTTGGGACGGCTTTTTTATTGCTTTCTAAAACGGAGTTTTAGTACAAAAATAAAAAAATTTGTATTAAAACTCCGTTTTAAAAAGCAATAAAAAAGCCGTCCCAAACGAAGCCTAAGATTGATCAACTTGACCATATGGCCTCCACTTAACCTAAAATGCAGATTCTTGAATCCGCTTCATTGTAGATTAATGTAATTGATTATAAACCTTCCAAACATTCATTCAAACATATTTGAACACATTGGAAACCATGGTGAGGCATGGTTGACCATGGTTGAAAAATTTATCATGGATGACAACTTCTCCCTAATTGCAGATTTCAAACATAAAACCCATTCCAAGCCTTGGTATACTTCTTAATCACATTCAAACATTCCTATGAACATCCCAAAATTCAAAGGATCCAATCACTTGATTAGTTAAACCATGGTTGGCAAAGTCAACCTAGTTTGATTGAATTCACCATATGACCCAATCTCTTCCATTCAAATCAATTCAGTTGACCCTTGATTTTCAAAGCATGCAAATATGTCCCTAAGGTCTACATGAACTCTCCCAAGTATGCCCATCACTTGGGCCCACTTGAATTAACCAAATGGGCTAACCAATGTGCACCAAAAGAGATTTTATGTTCCATTTCTCTATATAGATCCAGTTAGCATGAGTCAATACATGCACAACCTACCCATGACCCCCTAGGACCTCACCTAGCTTGCTTAGCACTAGAGTGGCTTGAGTTAGACAAATTAACTAACCCTAGATCACTAAACTTAGCGCAAATGAGGAATTTGGCATTCTTAGCCAAATTTACCTAAACCAATGCCAGCATTCTCTTCACCTACACCCAAAGAATTAGCCCATCCCAGCCCTTGACCTTGTTTAAGGTGGCAACAAATTCTAAAAAATTGATGTGTTTTACCTTTGTTCAGCTCAAAAAAAATAACCAACTTATCCCATGTGCCCTGCCTCCTGCAGCTTGCTCGCCTCACTCAAATATCTAGCAACAGCCTAAAGGCTTATAATGGCTTAGAATGGTACTTTTTTTTGCTAGATGTAACTCTTATCGCCCTATAAATACCCAACATTTTCTAGAAGAAATGTTAATTTAGTTGGTTCCATTAGAATCGTTAGTGCTCTTGAAGTATTCCCCGAGCTCCCCTAGTTTCTATTACAAAATAAAAGAAATTTTTATCAAGCTATAGTGAAGCCTAATTTGAGAAGTTTCATCTTTCAATCCATCCATTCCCATTCCTTATAGCCTGAAGAATAATTGTTTAAAAGAGTAAGATGATCCTCCCTCAACCAAAATACCCTTCAAATTCTTTCATATCATAGGAAATTATTAAACTCAAGATATAGTTTAGGAGGGGTTGGGATATTATGAAGTAAATGTTCAAACCAAGGCAAATCAGCTGTTGGATTGAATATTTTATCAGTATCTTTTTTTTTTTAAGATTGCAAATTGCATTATAATAAAAAACTAATGCAAATGATTAAGAAAAAAGATAACAATCACATTCCTTTTTTAACAAATAAAACTAAGAAGAAGGAATGCAATATAAAAAAATGCCTAAAAAATAAAGCTACTACTCAAAGCTAATGTGGCACAATAATCAACCACTTTATTATAATTTCTAGAGGTATAATGAAACATAACATTATTGAAATTATTTAGGAAGAAAAGCTCCTCATTCTAAAAGTCATATTGCTGCAACTTGTCGTTCTTCATAGAATATTGAAGACACTTAATGACATTAGAATTATCTCCCTCAATAATTATCCCCTTGTAAGGAAACATACAACTTTAGATATGTTCTCTAATCAAGAGGACTGTTTCTAACTCTAGATGAGCAGTATCCGAATGTTTCATATGCTTTCTAAATTACAGAAGAAATCATCCCTTATGATCTCTGGTAACAACACCAATTCCTGCAGTATAAGATTTCATAAGAGAAGAACCCACATTGATTTTGATCCAATCTAGTGGTGGGGGATGTCATACATCAGCGGACTCCAAGTGGAGATTAGCATCCACATCTTCTAGCATCAGATATTTATATGGATACATAAAGGAAGTTAAAACATTTGATTTAATAACATTTATTGAAGATGTAGCCAATCCAAGCTTTATAAGATTCCTGCTCTTCCAAGAATAATAAATAGCTGTACAATTTAATTTGATTATGTTCAAATAAAAATAAGAAATATTTTTCAGCTCATATAAACATTCCATAAAAGATTTGAAGATAGGAACTTGTAAACCCCATTCACCCAGCTTGTTAAGAATCTCAATTAAAAATTTGGACTCAACATAAATATACAATTGGTTCTCCACCTCATTACACCATCTAGCAAAACAACTCGATTGTAAAAGATTCCCATAATTAATAAAATAATTAGTAGGAAGAGCCTCCTTACATAATATCCACCAAAACATTACAACTTTAGGAATGAGTTTTAATTTTTTGATCTAGTTCACCGTCTCAGGATAGATATGTTGATCTCCATACTCCATCGACGCTTTAAATGTTAAGGATGTGATTGCTCTTCCAGAATGCTGACTAATTAACTCAATGCAATCTTCCCCCATATCAGGAAATAAGGGAACCTGGTTGATAACCAAAACAAAATCCTCATCCAAATGATTATACAGTTCAGAACAATTCCAACTACCATCCTCTATAATGAAATGTTGAACCGACACTCCTAATTAAGAATAGTTAGCAAATGATGGCCACTTAATGAAAATACTTATCAAAGATCCAAGCATCATTCAAAATGATCACTTTTTTGTCGTTTGCCAATCTCCATCTAATAATATTCTTTAAGTGATTTTGCTCCATCCACCAAAATCTTCCAGGAAGTAGAATCACCCCTTTAACATTCGTACTCCAAACTCACTCACATATTTAGAGATAATAATTCAGTTACAAAAAGATAGAGGAATCTACAGAAATCTCCAAGTAATTCTAAATCTCAATGGCCCAACTTAGTTCACTGAACAATGAATACCAAATCCTCTAAGCATTTTGGGTTTGCAAAGCTTTTCCCTATCCACATAATGCAAACTTTTCCTTCCTTTATCTTTATGCCATAAAAAGTTTCTACAAAACTTATCAAACTCATTTAGTAATCCCTTAGGAACCAATGAAAGAGTTGAAAAAAAAATGGAAGTGAAAGAAAAATACTTTTAATAAGAAGAATCCTACCAACCAATGAAAGACACCTATTGCCCCAAGCATTTAACTTCTCCAGTCCATGATCTAAGATGTTTTGGAAATCAGAACTTACTAACCTTCCAATGGCCATTTTCACTACCAAATATTGCATTTCTTTAACAATTTGAAACCCCAACTTCTTAGCAATCTTCTTCTTTCTCCATCCATTCACAAAATTTCCAAATAAAATTTGAGACTTCTTCTTATTCACCTTATAGCCTATCCAGCCATAGAACTAAGACATGATTCTCTTCACAATATAAGTTGATTTGGATGCAACCTAAAATAATAATACATTATGTATAAAAAGTGTGAGATATTTTTTTTTATATTTTGGAGCTAGCTTAATTTCCAAATATGAGCGTCTTTGATAGATGGAATAAGATAATAATTAAGTCCACATTATGTACAAGTAAGGGGACAAAGGGCACCCTTGTCTAAACCCATTTCTAGCTTCAATCCAGCCAAAATTTCTACCATTTAAAAGAATGAAAAATCTTACATTTTGAGCACACTCCAAGATGAGGTTTGAGAATTTAGAAGGAAACCCAAACCAACTTAAAGCCTTATTTAAGGTTGGCCAATACATACTTTCATAGGCCTGCTCCATATATTTTTTAACTGACATAAATCCCTTCTTTGAACTAGAAAACTTGAACTTATTAAAGATTTCTTGGGTCAAGAGACAATGATCAGACATTGTTCTTCCAGGAGCAAAAGCAACTTGATATTCAATGATTATCTTCGGTAAGCATCATTTCAATCAGTTTATAATCATTATATCCACCACTTTATAAATGGCTTGACAAGGCTAATAGGTCTAAAATGGGAATGCTCCACTAGATTCTTCTTCTTTGGAATTAATACAATCAAACTATCCTTCCATTCAGGATGCATTTTATCTTTCTAAAAAATAATCCACAGCTCTCCACAAATCTTCTTTAAAAATGCTCCAAAAGAACTTTATGAATGTGGAGGTGATACCATCCAACCTCGATGACTTGTTATTTCCCAAACTCTTAACATCTTCCACCAACTCTTCTTTTGTAAACTCCACATTCAACAACTCCAAATCAGATTATTTAATTCTCTAATGATTAAATACTTCAGGCCACTTCGAAAGCTTACAACTTCAAGCTTTACATTTCTGACTTAAAATTTTAAAAAACACAGCTTCTATCTTGTCTTTATCTTCAATAATACCGTCATTTCCATCCTTAATCTAATTTTTCCCCTTCCTAATTCTTCTAGCTGAAGCATATGCATGAAAGAACTTAGAATTTATATCTCCCTTTTCAATCCATATTCGTATTGCTCTATGATTCCACTAATTAGCTAACCGACCTAAGGAAACATTCAATTCATGTACTTCTTAAAAACTACAGGTCCTTTTGATCCAGTCCCTCTTCTGAGCTTTCCTTCAATTGCATCTCCATAATCTCTTGCTTCAAAGCCTCTTTTAATGCTGGCAGATCCTTCAACTTGTTTTTATTCCAATAAGATATTGATTTCAATGCTCTTATCATCTTCCTTTAAAAAATTTTTGCTTCATTACCAAAATAGACTTTACTCCAAGCTTTAAGAAGAATATTCCAAGCTGCTGGATATGACTTCCAAACTTCTTCAAATCTAATAAAGTTATGAAGAGGCATCGACATATTATTTAGGTTGAAAATAATAGGAGAAGATCTAATGCTAAGCAAGATGCCTCACCATAGCATAAGGAACTTGCTGAAGAGCTGTTGAGTTTATTAAGCATCTATCCAACCTTTCCCATATCCTTGAATTGTCTTCCTTATTTTTGCACCAAGTATACCTTGGTCCAGTAAAACCTGCATCATGAAAATCATTGTTACCCATAAAGAACCTCATATCTTGAGGACCTTGGGAAAAAATAAACCTCTTCCCCCCTTTTTATCTTCCTTAAACAATATGCAAATAAATTTCCCAAGTCACTCCCATAAACATCTTCTAATATACAAATCATTACTCCTATACATCATTGCAAAATTCCAACAACCCTTATTAAGAATTTGTAGGCACCCAAACACCAATTGGGATGACTTATATTTCACATCAAAACTACCCTTTGCCTCTTCCATAACACAAATATGCCCCTAGCCGTACCATTGGATGGATGGTGAAAAAAATCCCAATCCTCCCTAGCAAGCCTATTCACCTCCCTTTTATCAATACTAGACAACTTAGTTTCCACCAACCCAATAAATAAAACCTCATTATCTCTCACAATATCTCTAAGATAAAGGGAAGCCTCTCTTTTCCTGGATCCTCTATAATTCCTGAATAAAATGGAAAACATTAAGAATCCAATGGTGAAAGGTACCCAGCAGCTTACCAACCTCCCACTTCCCTTTTCCTCTTCCTAGGAATTTCTTCAATAGGGCCTAATGATTTAAGCTCTTTAGCATGCTTATCTTTACTGCTTATAGAACTTACACCATTATCAACTCAGGAAGGAAATCTTTTATTATCTTTTAAAATTAAAGATTTCTATGCTTTATGAGCTTCACCCTTACCAACCCATATATCATATGATACACCACCTTTGAAACTTGAATCAGAGATATCATCAGGATGAGAAGGTTTGATACCATTAGTATTACAAGAAATAACATTAAAAATCACCGGAATATTTAGATTCCCATATGAACATGGGAATTCTTCCTCCACCCTTTTGATGACTTCATTTGCATCACGTTCCACTTGACTGACTATATCTTGCTTGATAGACTTATCACCTTCAGGAACATCAAAGAAATAATTAAAATCAAAGGAAAAATTAGCAACAAGAACTTTTTGATTATCAGAGCTTGGAACATCATTAGTTTGATACTCATTATCACTATTAGACCTGGCCAAAACATTGAATTGGTTTATTTTGAGAAACTTGAAACAAACTTCTTTATCATTCTTATCATAAAAATCCTCTCCTGAGCTAGTAATACCAACTCCCATTGTTTGAGTTGAATCTACTTTGAAAATAAAATATGCCACCTTTTCCGCAAACTCGCCCCAAGGTGTAGCCTTCAAGACAGACTTATCCATCTTTTTCTCACTAAGATCCTTGATTCTAAAGGATCTCCTTCTCTTATTAGAGAACTTAACATGGATCTAAGGCTCATATTCACTCTTAACATTCTACTTTATGCTCAATATTTGCCTGCTACAATCCACCGGAATAGGGATGGAGCCACCCTGACAATTAGATTTATTCTTATCAACTGGAACTAAATCTTTAGGGCATGAGTTAACCTTGTGACATATTTTTTTGCATTTGAAGGAAAATGAAGAAATTTTCTCATACTCAATATTTTGGAAGAACCTACCACAGAATCCATCCACCCAAATACCTCCTAGCAATTTCAAATCCAAAAAATACCTCATAGAAATTTTGAATCCAGATTAATTCACACAATAACTCTAGCAAATTCCCACCTTCCCCATTTGAACATGTTACCATCAAGAAGCATAGGCATATCAAATTTAGGAGATATCTTCATTATATTATCCCCATCCAGATAATGCAAAGGGAAATGAGTAAGTCTTATCCAAACAAGTGATGGTAAACCTTTTAAAGATAACGGTGAAAACTTTGGTGTCCATTTATTAGTTCCAACTATATGGCCAACTACATACCAAGGCCCTCCACTCATCACTCCCTCTAATGCTTCATTAGAATGGAAAGAATATAAAATCCAATCTAAGCCCAAAGATATTAAATGAAATTCTCCAAACCTGCTCCATTGCCTTCCTAATTCCACACTACAATAAGAAAAAAGAAACAATTTTCACCAAAACATTCACAACCAAAGAATTTTTTTACACCTGAGCATTTGCCAGTTCCTTATCAAATATTAGCTTTGTTGTAATTCCATCCTTAGGCATTTCTGTCAATACTAAATTTGGATTAACTCTAATATGAGGATTGACATTCAAAGAGTTAGTCGAGTTCTGGTTATACAACAAATTCCCAACCTTCGTTGAATTATTTAATTGATTTTTATCCTTCACAACATTAACACCATCACTAAGATTTATAACATGAGAAGAAATATCAACCTTATGCGATAATTTACCTATCGTAGGTAATTCGACATTTGAAGTATTAGACGACATGGATCTGCTGACTTTTAGCTTCATAGTGATTCTTCTATATATTAAGACTCTTCATCCTCATCTATATTTCCTTTGGCATCTTCAAATTCATAAAAAACTTCTCACCTTTTCCTTCAGCAACTGACATTTGCTGAACAGGTGGTTGAAACCCTTCTCTGATAACTAGAGTCAAACTTTTAGAGTTCGTATTACGCAGTCTCCCATTAGGAAGAAATGAATGGATGCTTCCATTTTACCCAGACGAACCTAAATTATTTGTTGGTACTTGATGAAGATTTAGAGAGATGACAATCGGTGATCGCCAGCGGTCATCTTTCTCCATGCCGGATGTCCCACAAAAAAGCATGATGTAAAAAATTTGAAACACCTTTCTCTCACTATAAATGCTTAGACTCTCTCTCACTATAATACTCTCTCTTGGAGAGGAATTTTTCAAAGAGATAAGTTTATTAAATCAGACACAATGGATGATTCATAACTCAAGCTGAAGGTTGTAGATGCAATCAAAACTGTCTGTTCCATTAAAATCCACAAGTTGGCTCCAATTGTTTCATATCAAATTTGATATAATTACCCCACGGTTTGGGGAATTCAATCCTAGTCATATAAACTTTGATAAGATGAGTAATCTGAATTTTTTTATGTTAATGGTTCCAACTAATGTTTAAATAAGTAATAGAACCACATCATTTGAAAAAGTGTATGTATAGTCAACATCTGACTGTATAAATAGTTCAAATAAATGCAAATTATTGCATATAGAATAAAAAAATTATATCTATCAATATAGTGAATCAAATTGGTTAAATTAACAATTATTGATTCAAATTAAAATTCCATATTCAATGAATCAAAATTTAAGGTCAGAGGGTGGTATGTTTTTTAGATTAATTTGATTAGTGGTTTCGATATTTTCTATAATTTTCATGCTTAAAAATATTAAATTAACACCCAATTTTGCTTGAGTGATTTGTAAGGTGTGTACATAAACCCAAAATTTCTAATGTTGATTTGAATTTGCATCTAGTCTAAGTTGACTGTTTAAATCGATAGATCAATTTTTTACCTATGAATTTTTATATTATAGAAAATGAACCATTAACAATCATTGTATGAATTTTTTTTATATTGTTTCTACTTTCATGTTGGTTAGATAGCCATTAATTTTACCCCATTTCTTCTAATATATATAATGTATTTATCTTTAAAAAATCACATTAAATTTTGGTTTTGTCTAAATGGTTTCAATTTTTTTCTTGAATGCTCCTAATGTCACTAGACACCTATGTTTAATTTTCATAGCAATTAGATGTCATTTGGTCAATCAAGTAGTAAACCCTAATTTAGTTTTCATATTTTCCCCATCTTTTGGTAGACTTATGGCTATTTGGTTATGGCGTTACAAATTAGTTTTCATAACTATGTTTTTATATCATCTGAGTTTTTGATGACTCTAAAATATTATTATATTGACTACTATTTCTCCTAACATATATTAGAAATATTACTTTTTTTGTATCTGTGTACTAACATTTTACAAAAATCATACTCGAGACTGTTGAAGACTTCAATTTAGATTAGATAAGGGTTTATTATTTTTGAAGTCTCTTTTTTTATAATTTTTTTTTAGTCTGAGAGAGTGTGGTTGTAATTAGGTCACCGTGCACACACACACTGGGGGAGTGTAAAAAATTGTAAATCTTTAAAACTAATTATATTGTAAGATTTTGGATCGTGTAGGATGATTTGGGTTGAGCGTTCCTCAAGAAAGCATTTAATCGAACCATGCAAGAAAAATTCTCTTTGTGTTGTTCGTATTATACGAGGTTACCTTCATATAAATGACTTCTAGAGAATGAAATAGATATGTACAAGTTCATTCTGACAAACTTCTAATTTTTTCTGAACTGTTCATACTGTACGATCCTAGGTTTGTACATATGATGTCTAGAATATGAAACAATTGCATATCTTTTCGCCCATACGAACATGTAAAATTTTAAACTCTTTGTACCGTACGATCATAGGATAGTACATACAATTTCCAGAGTATAAAATGGTTGAGTCCATTTCCATACCAAATAAAATATGGTTTGATTAAAATAGATCATACTGTATGATATGGATTTCGTACAGTACATTAATCAGAGCACAAAATCATTTCATACGGAATCATACTGGACGAATCTATTCAATTTTGAATTGATCATACTGTACAATGTTAGTTAGTACACAGGTAAATCAGAGTACAAAATCAATTCGTACTGGATCATATGAGAAAATTTTCAACTGTTCGTACGTAGGATCATCGATCATAGTGTATGATCATGGACGTCAAATTGAAAAATTTTTGTTTTTTTTTCCTTTCTTATATAATGGCCTAAAAATTGACTGTGGATGAATCCTTCATCATGTTTTGTTTGAGAGAAAGAGTGAGAGTGTTTAAGAGTGTGGAGAGAGATCTTGCAAGTGGAATTTGTGAAGGGTTCACATGGTTGCCAAAAAGTGAGGATCTCTTTGTAAGTCTTGTTGAATCTTTTCCTTGCTTCTTTGAAGTTGCTCGATTGAAGATCTTTGAAGAAGACCCATTTCTCTGCCTACATCAGGAGGGTCTAAAAGAATGACGATTCTCTACCGACACTTGGAGAGTGTGAAAGGACAACAGAGCTCTACTAACACTTGGAGAGTGTGAAAGGACAATGAATCTCTACCTATATTTGGAGAGTGTGAAAGGAAGACAGTTCTCTGTCGACACTTTTTTTTGTCCAAATTGCAAAATGCATTAAACAAAGAAGAAAACCCCTAATACAATCTACTAAGTGATAGAAATCCTATCACTATCCTCCTTTAATAATGACAAGAAAGTAGGTGGAATCTTATTTGAACAAAGATCTTCCCAAATAAAATCACCCAACAAAGCCAAGTTAG
>NW_021319083.1:29695556-29732109 GCF_001605985.2 Dendrobium catenatum
AGTACGATGTGACAAAAACTAAGAGATCATCCAGGACGATATCCAGGACGATCAAACTTCATCTCTGTTCATCGTATGGTATGATACGGTTCATACAATACGATGTTCAAAATTTAATTAGGCCTGGATTTCATACACTAATTATGGGTTTATTTAAGTAAGTATTAAAAATAGATCGTATAGTACGAACAAGTTCGTACAGTACGAACGGCGTAAAATCACTTACTCAAATTAAACTACGGCTAGGGTTTTACGATCTATTCACAGAATCGTCCACATAGCTCTGATCGTACGGTACGACTTAAAATCGTACAGTACGATCTCCATAGAAGAATTTCTATAACATTTTGCATTTAAAAACAAACTCTCCCCCTGTGTGTGTGCATGGTTACTCTTACTATTATTCATTTTGTTGCCAGACTCAATAAAATAAAATAAAATAAATAGAAAAAATACAATGTTTGACTCATACTCCTAATCTAACCTTTCTTGAGTCTTCCTTTCGTCCTGAGTCACTTGTGATCTTCCTGAAATGTTAGTACTCAAGGACAATAGCAAATAAAATAGTATTCAATGAAAAGTTGTTCCAAAACACTCATTATTTGGCATCATCAAAATCTCAAACTCGGGGTCATGGGTTGCAACACCTATGCATGTGAGTAGGAGTCGACAAGGTTCAGCAAATAAATATAAAATGCTCCAAAATACCCACATGGGCCCCAGCGAGCGTGTTATTGATACACATGTGACGTCTAGGGTGTTATGTAGGTCCATAAATGAATGTAGTTCTAGCCTGATCTTTCTATATGGATAGATAGGAGTTAACCCAGCTCGAACTATGAAATAGATATACAGTCAAAGTTTCAACTGAAATTTCAATTTTATACATTCATATAAGGTCTTCAAAGCCTTCAAAAATGAAAATTTATTAACAAAACCATAAAGCCTAGGGAGCGATCCTCTATCAAGCAGTAGATAGAGTCAATAGGGTCCAATAAATAAAATTTTGAAATGACCCTAAACACCTCGATGATTGTCTTATTAAATGCAGATATCAACCGGAGGGGTTAATTTCAAGTATTTCAAAATGCCTCCAAACTTCCAAAAAATCTTTTAAAAAAAAAACCATTGAAGTCCAAAATATTTAAAATGGAAATCCAATCATTAACCACTTAAAGCAAAATCTATCCACCATCCACAACAGTTTACCGGCGTAGACAAATTAAAGTTTACTTCAGCTCACATAGAGAAAATGCCTAGTCAAGAATATCACTAGGATCCATTATCAAATAATCTCTTGCTAATTAGGATGTAGTATGTGTCCTCTAACTAGTAGTTTTACTGCCAAATGGCACCACAAGATAAATGGTTATGACCCAGGGGCCTCTGAACCGAGTGGTTTTGCTGCCAAATGGTACCACAAAATATTGGTTATGGTTTGAGCTAATATGTTCCTTAGTGTCATCAAATCCTTGAGAAATGAATCAATATGATATAATTGATAGGGAACAAAGCCCTCTGTCAGCTAAGGTGGATTCAAATTTGTCCCCATAGTTAAACATTCACCTCACGTCTATAAGGTCCCCTTGGATGAAATAACTTATGTTTGCCGACAATGATCCTTTTGTCAGGTTGGTTCGACTATCTTCTCTGACTAAGTAAACCAAGGAGCACAATGGCCCAGGATGATGGAAACATGGGATCTTGTTTGGGTCCATCCATTCTCCCACCATCCGCTTTAAGTGCAAGTTTGTGAAATTTCTAATTTTAAATATTAAACATTCCAAATTCCCAAATGCATGCCTATTGTTGCTACTACATGCTAGATAACATGTATCTCTATGTATCTAATTGACGTCTAGCCTTAATCGAAAGTTCTATCTCATTATCGAGAGGGGTAATTAACTATAGGGCTTGCGTCTATAGGAAACTAGAACTCAGATCATAAAGTGTCTTATTAATATGAGGGAGAAATCTTTGGGTAGTGTATTATCTACAAACCCATTTCCTTCCAAAATTTACCTAGACTATATTCGTTAACCCCCCCCCCCACCGAATAGAAAAAATTAATAATGGCGGAGGGTGGGCGCAAATTTTGAACACCCCATGAGTGCTTAATAGTGACACCAATTCTAATTTTGTAGAAGAAGAATGGTCTGATGCGTATGTGAATCTATTATAGAGAATTAAATAATGTCTATATTAAGAATAAGTATCTTCTATAATGGATTAACTATTTATTTGGTTAGCTTGCAAAATCTTCTATATTTTATAATATCAATAAGCAAACTTAATATAATCAGATGAACGTTAGAGAAGCTGACGTAATAAAGACTAATGCACCTATTATTTTCTAGTTTCTAATGAACAGGGTGTTCTAGAAGTATATGGATCAGTTTGTGAGCATCTTTATAGAAGATATTTTAGTTTATTCTACTTTTGAGGAGGATCATGTTACATATAAGAATTATTTTGGAGACTCTAAGGAAACATTAACTGTATACTAAGGTCTTAAAATAAGAGTTTTGGTTGAGGAATAATTTTATTCTAAGGTATGTAATGAGTAGTACGAATATTTTTATAGATCCATAAAAGATTCAAGATATTACTAATTGTCGAGGCTTACTACTGTACTATGGATACATATTTTCTTAAGTATGGTCGGGTATAATAGGAATTTTATGAAGGGATTTTTTAAATATTTCTACACCTCTCATGAGACTGATTAAAAAGTCATTTTCTTTTCTCCGAGCATCTAATTATGAGGATAGTTTTCAAAAAATGAAGGATTATTCAACTTTTGCTCAAATTCTAACTCTTCCATCTAGTATGAAAGTATTTAAATATTTAATAATGCTTTACTAAAAGGATTTAGTGGCTTACTAATGCAGCATAAGAAGGTTATATTTATGCTTTCAAGAATTTGAAGACACATGAAAGAAAATATCTAACACATGATTTGGTGGTTCCTACTATTATATTTTCTTTGAAGATCTTTTTTTTTTGTTAAAACTTACAAAAGGGGCCTACGCATTAATATAACAAAGAGAGGTTACACATTCTTAAGGGGATTGCTAGCCCACTACTGCTCAAAAGAGTTACAAAAAAATCTAAGAGCTGGCGATCCCCACTAAGTATGAATATAAAAGGACCTAGTAACATTCTAAACACCAAAAAAGAATAGGCACATGAAACAATAATCAGCTCAGCCTCACCAGTCAAAAAAGACCCTGCTCAAAACGAACGCTAGTCTCCAAAAACTTGTAAAAAGGCATCCAAGGATACTAAAAAATGTAATTAACAAAATACAAAATATAATAACACAAAATGAAATATCACCAATGGAGTAGATAATTCTACCAACTTGAATAGGGTTATGTTGTTTGAAATTATAGAACTTAATATTAAAACTGAGTAGAGTGTCAACCAGATTGAACACAATAATAACCACATTAGATAATTGATTATGACAATAGTAGAAAACAAATAAAATTTGATCAATCAAGGCCAAGAAGCAAAAGCAGCAGGATTGACCAAAACTACCCAGGAAAGGGGGACCAGCTAGGGCAGTAAATAAACAATACCATAGACCCAGGATGAAAAGAAACCTACAAGAACCATTCCACCACATAAAACCCAAATAATGATACTGACTATTAGAGCTCAGGAAGTAACAAAAATAGCATCCATCACTTGGGTAAACTAAATGCTGCTCAATCCTACCTCCAAAAAAACTCAGCCACTCTTGGATAGTCAGCACAAATCTACAATAATAAAGATAAACAACAAAGGAATCTTGAATAGCCCACACACTAACAAAAAAGGTCCTGGACAGAGTACCAATCCAATAAAGTTGAAAAGTCGAAAAGCACAGAAGCCACTAGTAAACCCCCAAATAGGGCCTAAAGGCAACACCAGCATCCAAATGTGAAATACTTAGATAAATAGAAAGACCCCAATAACAAAAAATGGCAACCATAGAAAATTCAGCTACCCCACACTAGAACAAACCCAAAACAACACCAAAATGGATAAAATGATAACTGTCCAAGTCCCCAACATTGCTCCCAAAGATACCCACAACTATAAAACACTGCCAATACAAGGTCTCACAATAACACATGAAGGTGGGAAAGCAACAATTAGGAGAACCGTTAGAAAATGAACCGGTGTAAAGATAGCTCAAGTCCATAACCACAATACACATAGTTATGAAGTACAAAAATAAAGAAAGAAACAAAAACCAGGTCAAAAATAATGCAACAAAAACCAAACAGATAGAATCAGCCCCCAAACCAAAAATGACAAGAACCACATACTCCAACCAGCAAAAAACATTAATTTCTAACATAAGGAATACCACTTTTATCCTGTTTTAACAATCCTTTTAAAAGAGCAAAAAATTCAGTAAAAACATCCAAATCACACCCCAAATTAGCAAGCCACTCAGCACAAGCATTCCCCTCCCCATACACATGAGAGAAGGAGAAATTCATAAAGATAAACAATTCTTTAATCTTTGTTACTAAGTAAAAAAGATCAAAATTGCACACAATATCATCAACAGTATTTAAATATTGAATACTATAATTTGAATCAACTTCAGTACCAATATTAAAAATATCAAGATAAATGCATAATCTAATCCCATGAAGAATAGTTGAGAGGATGATAAGGTTTACATTACAGCTCTGTAAGGGACCCAAAAAAGCAATATTAAAATTCCCATCATAGTCCCTAATAACTCCACCTCACTTGGAGGTGGAACCAATGACAACACCATCAACATTTAGCTTATAAGAATTTTTAGGAGGTTTTAGCACATAAGCAAACCTCGGTTCATAAGAAGGATGAACATCCACCAATATGATACCAAAATTAGCATCCAAAAATAAATAATTCCTAACAAAGAGAAGATTAATAGAAAAAAGACCCAGCACCTTGTCTTTAACATTTTTAATAATTCTATGATGGTTCATACAATACCATTAAAATGAGAATTATTTCTATCCAACCATAAATACCATAAAATAAGAGGAGAAATAACATTTCTGATATGGCCTTTAGACTTAATAAACCAAGACCTAAGCATAACATTAATAGACAATTTAGCATTGAAGCAATTTAATTTTAAAATATCATCATGTTGACCTCATTTTTGTATGAGGTCACTAAGACCCTTCCAAACTCTAGATCAATCCAGATCCTAGGTTCCACTCTAGACCTTAGGATTCTTCCTAATCAGCCTAGACCCTAGGATTCTCCTAGATCCAGACTTTAGGATTTATTCTAGAGCTTAGGATCCTTCTAGACTCAGGACCTTAGGGTCTACTCTAGATCCTAGGATTCTTTCATATCCTAAGGACTATCTAGATCCTAGATCTTAGAATCCCTCTAGATTCTAGGACCAATACAGATTCAAATCAATCCATACCTTTGATCAATTCAAATCCCAAATCAATTCAAGCTTCAGACCCATTCAAACCTTGACCAGTCCAATTGAGAATCCAAACTTCAATCTAGACTTTGATCCTACCTTTGATCTAAGCTTTGACCCCATCCAATCATTAATAATAACCACATGATTGTAAATGATTTGGATAATTCAATATGAATCATTCAAACTTAAAACCCATTTCAAATCCAGAAATCCAGACTCAAATCATAAGTCCAAAGGCCCTGTCCTATAGGACTTTTTCAAGGATTTTTTGAACACTTCAAAACCTAGTGAAACGACCTCTGATTCAAAGTATATCAGTTTCATACTGATAAGACATGTCTCTAGAGCCAACCCGCTAAATTTGAGCCCATTCTGAGGTCTCTAACCCAAGAAATCTGATTGAAATCCAAAGGCTGTAAAACCTTCAGATATTTACAATCTATGCCACTGGACTTTTCATCCAGTGGATCCTGACCTTGGAGCTCCCTCCAAGCCTCCCAATCACTTCCAAACTATTAATCTTGATATGTTGATCAATAAACTGCATTTTTTCTAGACTCATTTCAGCCCCTAGTGGCCATGAGCCCAAAATGACCAAAATACCCCTATGGGGCTTAAACAGGCATTTCAAACCAAATGAACTCCAAATTGAATGCAATCACTTGCAACAAGTTTCAAATTTCATTTCAAATCTGTTGGACCCATTCCCTCTCCTAAGTCAACCTGGTTGACCAAGTCAACAGGGTTGACCCAAGAAGACCCTTAAGGGTTCAAATAGGGATTTTGACCAAATTGACCCCTCCAAACCCTGGGTCCACATCAAGTAGACTCAGGATGACATTCTGAATCTGTTGAATCCATTTCCAACCCCTGAACCCAATTGGTTGACCAAGTCAACTAGTTTTGGCCTAAAAGCCCATTAAGGGCCCATTAAGCTTTCTTGATTCAATTGACATACATGACTCTTGCAATCACCCTCCAATCCACCTAATCAGCCCATTTGGATTACCTAGGTGCAATTCCATAAACCCTTGATTGGGTTGACTGGTCAACCAGTCAACTCAAGGCTTAAAGAACCATTTGTATGGTCAAACTCCCCAAACCAATCTAATCTCTTAAAACCAATCCCTTCTAACAGTCTAGATCCGATCTAGGCATGGTCTAGACTCCACATCAGCAACCCTTCACCTGTTCATCGGTCAAATAGTCAATTGGAGCTTTAATAATCTCCTATGGTCAAACCCATCAACTTAATGAACCCGGCCCAATCCAATCTTTTCCAGCCCACTGAAATGACTCCACATGCTTCCTGGGAGATATCCTGACTCATCCCAACTTGTGGCAAGCCCCTAAGCTCGGTCTAGCAAACTTTTATTTAATCCAGTGAACGTACGCTCCTCTACGTTCGGCCACCAATGTATTCACGCCACGTAGCATGAAGAAAAGTCGCCGATCCGACCCGCTGTATCTTGGGTTATCGCACGTGTGAATTTTTAAATGAAAGACATCCCAAACAGTTCGAACAGCAACCCTTTACCTTTTTACGGCGATTCGAATCCCTGTTACTATTTACTTCCTTTGTAGTTTTCCAGCAATTCCTTCGGAGTTCTCCAGCATTTCCTTCGTAGTTCTCCAGCATTTCCTTCATAGTTCTTCGTATTCTCCGATCGAAAACCTTCGCAGATATAATGCCTGAGGTTTGAAACGATGGACCAAAAAATTTTCATTCTTATGATATTGTTTATCTTGTTAAGAATCTAAAAATACGTATGTTTAGGGTTATGGTTAACATTTTTTGTTGTTTTTAAAACTCGGTACACATTCTAAAACTCGGTACTAATCGGTATTCGGTATTAGGTTCTGTTTGATTTTCTAGGTATAGGTCGGTACAAGTCGTTACAGGATGATAAAACTCGGTACAGATTTCTCAGACATGTTAGGTTTTCCTTAGTAACGTTCTACCGTGTTGATTATTACATCTCGGTACATCTAGGTACAAACCGGTATACTTAGACAACAAATACAGTCGGTACAACTCGGTATAACTTCTGTACCGAGTATTAAATTTTATCTAATGTTCGGTATTACAGATCATAATATATACTGGGTATAACTCGGTAAAACTTTGTACTCGGTATACGTATGAATTTCGAGGTATACCGAGTTCTCAAAAATCTCGGTACAACTTGGTACTCGGTATAACTCCGTACAACTCGGTATTCATATGTAAAAATTGAGTATTATATATAAAAAATATATATTATTGGTGTATGTTAAGATTTTGTTCAACTAGTAACACTCGGTATAACTCGGTACAACTTGGTACTAGGTACTCGGTACTCGGTATATCTCGGTAAAACTCGGTATTTTCTTAGTATTTGTTGCACTTATTTATTTCACGTAGTTTTACACGGAATAACTCTGTACAACTATTATTTTCTTAGTATTTGTTACACTTTATTATGCAGGGATATATCCCCAAGATTCATTTTAGATGTCGGACTTCAGGATTTAGAGAAGTTTGTAATGAAATGGTTGAGAAATTTGGGGATCAGTTTGTTAGAAGCCTAAGTGAGCTACAAATTAACCAGTTCCTACTACTACCTCAGTTCCCACAGAATGTTCCTATATTTTATATGTTGTTGTCAACGTGGGACAATAACATATAGAAGACATAAGTGACGTAAAGATACTAAAAAATTATTAATACCGAGTTATACGTATGAATACAGAGCAATACCGAGTTGTCAGAAATCTCGGTACAACTTCTTCATAAGTATAAAAATAAAATTCAAGTAATAAAAATAAATATCGAGCAGTACCTACTTATAAAAAATCATATTACATTTAAATACCGAGCAGTACCGAGTTATCAGAATGTTAGGTACAAACAAAAGTGAGAGGATCAGACGAAGATGGATGACAAATTACTTGTAAAAAATAGGAAAAATCGTCATCCAAAGTATAAGTGCCAAATGTTTCGTTGAAATCGTCTAACTATTTCAAAGTAATAGAAGGTTCCTTCTCATCCATCGCCTTGAACGCTTCGCGGAAGTTTGCGTGAACCCTAAATACTGTATAACGTTCTGTGTAGAGTAGATAGTCGGCCAAAAGTTTACTCATATAAGGTATATACCCGCATGTTTTAAAGTTTTCCTACCCGTTTCAACAAAATTAGTGAAAAGAGATGTCAAATATCAAAAGTATAACGGGTTTGGTCGGGTAGTCGGGCTGCTACGTGGCGTTAAATTAATGGTGGTCGAACCTATAGAAACATTCGGCCAGAGGACCTAATAATTGTTCCAGTCTAGCACCCTAGTGGTCCCCCTATGCTTGAAAAGGACTCCATGTCCTTTTCACCTGAGGCAGTCGCTCCTCCTGTCCCCTAACAGTTTGGGACGGTTTCCCATCATCCCAGCACTCTCTCTGATGCATCCTGGCCGTCCCTTTAGGCTCCAAACACGTGATTAGGCAGGAGGCACGAACCCCACCAATTCCAAGTGATCTTGCATTCCAGAGTTCCCCCAGAGCTTTTATGATTTTGTTTTGATTCCATTGAGCTCGATCTTGATTTTTCTATCGATCCTCGGCGTTTCAAAGCTGCCGGCGGTGAGATCAAAGCTTGACCGAGAGCCTTCTTCGTTCAAACTCCTTCAGCTCCGTTTCCAGTGATCCTCCAAGCTTAAAGCCTGAAGGAGATCAACACGTGGACAGTCTACACGTTTAACCATGATAAAATCAACCAAATCGATCCATCTTTCGGTGATAAATCCTAAACCCTAGTTTGTTTTCTAGTTTTTGTAAATAACTCATTCAATATTGCATCAAAGGACTTAAAAACAAACCCCCATTCTTGATCTAATCTACTGTCACCTAAATCTCACCGATCATGCCATTTAACTCTCTGTAAATGACGTTTAAAACAATTTCTGAAATTAGGGCTTTTGGGTTCTTGAGCTCAGTGACGAAATCAGGGCCGTCCGTCTTCTCTATTTGTCACGGACGGCCAAGATTTCGTCTAGATGAATGCTTGGCTCCGATCTCGTGTAACCGAGGGATGACCTGATCCCGTCTGGCCACATCACGTCCGTCCATTGCGAACCGCGGAGGTTTCTATAGCCATCTGATCTCTCAATTGAGATCAAGAAACAGGATTCAATCCCGTCTGTCGGATCAGAAGCCGACGGGATCGAATGGCTCACAAATGGCGCTGACTCATTTAAGTGAGTTGGCCCACTTGACCGCCGCCTTCCGCCTGGACCAATCGTCCGCCGCCATGTGTAAATCCCGTTTTAAGGTTTACATTAATTGAATTTAATGCCAGAATTTCAAAAAATGATATAAAATAAAATACTCAACCAAATTTTGTGTACAACCAGTCGTTTTTCTCGGAATTAAATTTTCTATCTTCTAAAAATAAAATCAAAGCCTGGTTTTCATTATTTTAAAAGTAGTACTTTAATCCCTAATTTTCTTTAATTTTATTTTTATATTATAATTAAATTTCAAATTAATTTAACTCTTTGTTTTAAATAGCATAACTCAGTATTAAGTGGCATGATCACTAGATCTAAATGCGTCTTAAGAGTCTTTGTATAGAATCATTTGGAACTTCATTGAATTCCTATTTGAATTCTCTTTTGAATAGATTATGAATTACCCAAATGTTTTAAAAGAAAATTCATTCTTAATTAAATAATTCTCCAATTATTCTATACATGCTCTTTAAGATATCATTAAGTAATTATATTCAAGTGCATGCAATCTTCATAGAGTATTTAGAGGACATTTATTCTAATCAAATTCTATGCTTCTTCTTCATTGCCCTCTAAATTCTCAATGACTTAACTTCATACAAACTCAAATGATGTTATGTGTTATCCTTCACACATCATAAAATCATTGAATTAAGCCAAGGATATGATTGCTTATTTGATGAACCCTCAAACTAATCAAAACACATTTTAGATATAATTTTCAAAACTTCATTGCATTCATTCTTTCTTAGATTTAGTACACTTGTTCATAATTGGTGTGATTGCAATGTATGTATTTAAAGGGTTAGAAGAACCTCGATTTGCTAGCCTATAACCTAGTGACATTAAGGACAATAATTAAGGATTTGTGTCTTAGTTAACTTAGAACAATTTAGGTGGACTTCACACATCTCTTTTGAAATGAAACTTAAACTTAGAGAACTAGTGTCATATACCCAATAATCAAATACACTTTGATTTGACATCGATCAACCTTATAACAACTAGTAGATTAAGGATTTTTGCTCTTTTGTATTAATAAATTCTAAATAAATCAAATAAAACTCCTATAAAGACAAATCAGTCCTAATCAACTTTAATCAATCATTAAACAAAGTTACAATTATTCAAAATCAAAACTCAAGGCCTAAATATCGTCAAAATTAAATTAACCATTAATTAAGCCATTAAAACTTCTAAAAATTGTAGTAAATCAAATTTAAACCCAAAATTTATGTATAACCCCTCTAACTGACCAAATTTGAAGCCTTAACCAATGAAAATTAAAGCCTCTTGATTTGACAGCTAATTAAGCCTTAGTTTAATTTTAAGTAAAAGTTATTTTTTAATTGATTTAAATAATTGTTAATAATTAAAAATCCCAAAAAATTTCCCAAACACTTGGGAATCCCTCCTTAGGTCATTCCTGACCTTTGGAGGTGTTTTCAAGAAGTTGGAAATTTTTTTGGAGCAAAACCACAATAAGGCTTTTAATTAAACAATTTCAAAAATTCATTAAAATGCTCAAAACTTCAATAATTCATAACTAATTCAAGATAAATCAAAATTGACCAAACTCACTTGCATTCAACTCATGATAATGTCTAGTTTTTATTAAAAATACTAAAGTTCCAGAAATCTGCCAAAACAAAAAAGTCAACATTTTGGTCAACTCTAGATTAAAACCGGGTTAAAACTTCTAAAAATCATAACTTTTGCTAGAAAACTCCAAATTTAGTGTGCCACCTGTCTAACAACTCATAATTATGTCTAGTATTTATTAAAAATCTTAAACCCTTAAGATTAACTCTAATTTAAAAAATCAAACTTTGACCCCTTAGTTGACATATCCGGATAACCCTCTAAATTCTATCAACTCCCTCAATTCCAGATTTTTCTTAATAGGTTAATAAAATCCTTAACCAACCCATTAAAATCAGTAAACAAATATCTTTAATATTAATCTATACCTCTTAATTCTAACAAATCTAAAGTAACTTAATCAACCCCGATTACTACTGGGTAACCTAGGCCTACGAGGCTATTAGCTTAGCCCCAAGGAAGGTGAAATAAACTTCACGACCTCGGTGCGAAACAAATGTAGCAATCAATTAAATTTTAAAATATATTTAATTAAAAATCTTAATCTATTAATACTTAAACTTTAATTTAAATCCCCTTTTAAGCCTTAACAAATTCAAAACTTTTCTAGATAACTTTATCTAATCACCCAGCTTAGGATCTACCCCTGCCACACGACCTTCTACACATAATTTAGATGATGTGCTAGGACAACTAACTCTAGATCTAGGTTAGGCCGGTGTTTACTTTACTGCTGTGTGCCAGAATTTTCATAGTTTTCACTACATGTTGTGGATGAAATTATTTTGCTATGTTTGCTTACTTTTCTGTACTCTGTGGATAAATTGATGTGTTTGGCTACTAGATTACCCTTAGGTTAGGTACGATCTGGATGTTCACATAGTTTTCTGCAGGTGGCCACGCTCATGCAGGGCAATAAAAAGGGGGCTAAATTCATAAAAAAATATATAACTGCTATAAATGCTTACACAGGTGCTTCAGCTGCTAAAGTCCCCCCAAATAAAAAGAGCGTGGCCAGTGTGTTTACTTTCTTTCTGCACATATATAACTGTTTGGGAATAACTACTTTTTATATATTAACTTCTTAGGATAACCCTGCAGGTGAGTCTAGATTTTAATTTCAAATAAATGTAATTTGTGTAATTGTTAAGTGTTGTGAAAGTCAATTTTGAGTTGGGATACATAAGTCCAAAGCTTGGACTCCGAAGAGAAAAGGATGCCCCTTAGGGGAGTATTCCTTTTCTATTTGGAGATCCAAATTTGGACCATACTTCTTCCCTACCCAAAGAGGAAAGAGTGGTCTTCCCCTTAAAAGGAGGTGCCCTCTTATCCATTTGGGTAGCATACTACGAAGAATCCAAGGAGCTTGAAGAAAAAGGAGCCCGAAGAAGAACAAGATTATAGACTTAAAGACTGAGAGTATCTCACTCAAAATAACTTGCGTCATTATTAGGCTTAGAATCCGGGTTGTTGTCAGTGGTGCCCGGCCACTTAATTTTCTGCAAGACCCTGGTTTGCAATAAGCAAGGCAATTCTGCCTATGGACATTTATTAATTAGTTAATTTATATTTGTTTTGTTGAATTGATTGCCTTTAGGATTACTTACTTTTCTTAGTTTTTTGGCGATTGTGTGCCGCTTTTGTTTTCGCCTGGATACGTGAGGGTGTGAAAATTTTTATATTCATAACTATAAAGTTTAAATTTTAGTGAGTCTAAATAACATAGAAAGATAACGAATCTAGGGAATTAGCTGGGGATCGACCCCGGGGTCACATGCATATTTTTGCATTACTCTCTCCTTGTTTTAGACCCTTTCCCGCCTGCGGGTAGAGTCCGGATAGTCTGACCTATGAGGACGAGGTGCCGGAACTGGGAAAGTCCAGTCTTTCAAAAAATTATTTTTTAAGCCTGTTTTTAAAATTTCAATCATACTTGATTTGAAGTTGTCGACCAGCATGCATTGCATTAGATACAAATTAAAAGAGTCAAAATTTTAATTATATTAATATCCTTAGCATTTTTGCACCCCACATAAGTCAAAGGGGAGAATTAGAAAAATCTCTAGATGTCGGCCCCAACTCTTCAAAAATTTAAATACAACGTCCCTACCACTCTTTCATAAAAGGTCGGACTCATCTTTTTAAAATTGATTAGATGGTTAGCTGGCTCCCCAATCTAGGCCGGGGTAAGTCCAGACCTTGTACTGCATTAGTTAGTTTCGAACGACTGTGGTCCAATGTCCAAATTAGATTTAGGATCTGGGGAAGATCTTTGATTATAAGACCCCGAATTTCGAGAATATAATCCCAAATTTCTAATAAAATGCTCAACTCTAATTAAAGCTTCATTTCAATCCTAAAATATAAAGCCCAACACTTAGATTAAGCTGGGACGCTTCCGGATGGTTCTGGAATCTCAAACTGTCCCCTACCTCTCTTCCCTCGATTCTGTTAATAACTGCTCAATTTTGATCCATTCACTTTTTATTTTATAAATTTCTTTCATTTTTTGATATCACTACTACCAATTCTAACAAAATTTCGTCACTATTTTAATCGAGTGTTTTCGTAGGGGACTCTGTCTCTCTACGATATAATTAACTACGAGGGCTTGCACTCGTAGAAGATTTGGAACCACACACGCACCTGATTTTAAAATTAATTTTTCTAAAATCTTATTAGATTTCTTTGGAAAAGAGTTAAAAAATGATCGTCTTTAGTACATTAGAAGGATTATTATTGAATGGTGTTATCTCCCTTTGGGGAGATACACTCTTCTTTGATAAGGCTTTGGATGTGAACCCGACGATCGTACTTCTTGAATATTATAATTGGATATATTGAGTTGAACTTCACTTTGTTCCCTCGGGGCTATACGAAGTTCTTTCTAGAATCCGGTCATGATATTCAAGATGAATTTCATAATTCTAAGTCTAAACACCGTTATGAAATTTTATTTTCATCCTTCGGGGTGATATACTTTTTCTACCGAGTTGATTCGACTTTAGAATTAGAATTAATCTTCAATTTTATGATTCCCAAAGAAAACTAATATTTTTCAAAATTTGCTTTTCAAAATTCCACCAACACATCAAAACAAGTCCAAGTTTTAATAGCTAATGGACCAGAGATAAAAACATGATGCATATTCTCGACATGATAACAACATTGGCACTTGGACGGTAAAATAAAATATCTTTTAATTAAGTTGTCATTAGCAAGAATAAACTTATGTAAACTTCTCCATAAGAAAATAGCCACAGTTGAAGGAATATTTTTATGTCAAATCATAAAAAAAAATATTAGTAGCATCATTCTTAATTTAAATGTTTGCCAAGCATCCTTTAATCTAAAACACCCATCTTTGGACAATTTGCATAATAATAAATCATTAGATTCAGTGTTAAGGGGAAGGTTCAAATTTTGTTGAATGATAAAGTCAGGAATAACATTGGCAAGTTTATCATAATCCCAATAATTATCAAAAATAAAATTATTCACCTTAACCACCTTAGTGGAAGAAGTGTTAATAATGGAATCAACAGAATGATGCCCCAACCAACGGTCTTGGGAAAAGAATATGTTCCCACCACCAAGTAAATGTATGAGATGCACCAAAATGGAGGTGAATTGGATATTTATAAAAACTTCTTTAACAAAAATAAAAATATTTTTATATTGAAATAAATTAAATCAATAATAGAAAGACTAATCAGAGATTTCGCCCACACAATTAATCATAATAAAAATAAATGCATAAATAAAGTATGAAAATAATAAAGGAAAGAACACACCATATTTATAGTGGTTCTTTCAAACCTTAATCTACATCCACTCCCTGGAGGCACCCTCCGAGTATTGAACTAAACCTTTAATTACTCTCCTTTAGTCCCCCACAACTAGGCGGAGAAGCCTTTAAAAAAATCACTTCCACCTTCACCGGTGCGGCTGAGAATCCAGGTCCTTTGATACCAAAGAGATCTTCTTCTTCCCAAAACTTACCTCATGCAAGACGAACCTTGAATCTGATGGTACTAAGGAGCAAGCTTGTTGGAGTATCCATGTGAAATCTCATCCACACTCCCTTGAAACCCCCTCTAAGGATCTTCTCCCTCTCTTAATCTCCACCCTTTTCTCTCTCCCTTAAGTTCTCTCTTCAAGTTTTCTCCAAAAAAATGAAGCTTCAATAGCTGCCAAAAACTCTTATAAAGTCTTATGAGACTGCTTAAATGCAGGGCTTAAAAAAACCCTAAAAAATTAATTCATCTGTTAATAATCATACAGTACGATCTAAGAATCGTCTAGTATGATGTCCAGAATTTACTCTGTTAGTATTGTACAATCACCAGTTAGTACTATACTAACATTTTAATTTGCCTGTTCATACTGTACAATATCTAGTTAGTATTATATGAACAGTTTAATCAAAATGCAATTCATGTAGGATGAAGTATGGGAAGGACAAAAAATGTATCTACTGATCATATAGTATAATCTAGTTCGTATAGTACGATCAAAATATCCAAATTAAGTTGATTAGATTGACTAATCACTTGATTAAATTAGGCAATATTTTAAACATCATACAATACGATAAGGTTCATACATTATGATTAGAATAACTTTTTAAATTAAAATTTTTACCTAATTTAAAGGACGGCGGTAAGATTTCTAATTATAACAGATCATCTAGTACGATATTATGTTCGTACTATATGATTAGTTATATTTTGAAAACATTTTTTTCAAAAAAATAAAATATTTTAATTAATTTATGTTACACGAGATCATACAATATGATCCATATCGTATAGTATAATGTATAAAAAAAATAAAATATTTAAAATCATTTTTGATCCCATTATGTATGTGCATGATCATACATCATTACAGGACATAACTCGAGAAATTAAAAATAAATAAATGAAAAATATAGACTCATTTAACATAATCTATTCTACCCAATCTTGAGCTCTACATCTTCAAATAATGTTGCACGATGTACCTGAAATATTAGTCAACACACAAATAAATATATATTACAAATACTATGAGAAATATAGAGATAATTAATATTATTTGTTATCATCAAAATCATAAACTTGGAAGCCCGAGTTACAACAATCTCCCCCTTTTTAATGTGGCAAATAATATTGGTTAAATTTGCAAGCTAAAAAATTTTACCTCCTAAACTCCCTCTCACTAAAATAATTATGTTAAAAACCATGGGAAAGCTTTAGTTTTTTTTTATTTTTTAAAACTAAATAATTGAAAAAAAAAGTAAAATATAAATACAACCAACTATAATACATTCTTCGACTTTGATATTATTAAAAAAGAAGAGATAAAATAACACAAAAAATTAAAATACATGTAGAAGAAAATAACTACATAATAAAGAAATAAAAATATGAAATTAAAAAATAAACACACAAAATAAAAAAAAAATAAACATATGAAATACATAAACAAAATACACAAACAAACCTTAACATACTCATACCTCATCATCTTGCTCATGTTCAGAAGATTCAAAAGTTAGATCTGCCTAAGAGATTTTTTGTTTTTTATCTTTTCCCCATAATGAATTAATTTATTTTTACTTTTTTTCCTTTGCAGGAAGATTTTTTAAGTTGGGGCATTCAAACTTCAAATGTCCTTGTTTCTTACACCCAAAGTAAATAACATCAGAAGAAAATTTAATATTTTTATCATTTTTATTATTGCTCCACTTTTGTTGATGCTTATGCTTGTGCTTCGATAGGCTTTTGAATTTATTTGTTATCAATACTATCTCCTTACTCTCATCATCTACTAAGCCACATTCATCCATATCTTTAGCTTTTAGCACTATAGTCTTCTCATCACCTACATCCAAAAGTTTTTGACTCACACTTTGCTCGTATGCAATGAGTGAGCCTATTAGATTGTATATAGAATAAATATTCAAATATTTTGATTCATATATAGCCTTGACTTTGGCATCAAATTTATCAAGGAGAGAATGTAGAATTTTGTTAAACTTTTCAAAGTTCAAAAGTTTTCTACCTAAAGCATGCAATGACATCACAACTTGAGTAAATCTTGTATACATATCTAAGATCATTTCATAAGGTTTCATACAGAAAAGTTCATAATCATGCATTAGAATATTTAAATTAAATTGCTTAACTTCACTAGTACCTTTATATGTAATGTATAATCTATTTCAAATTTCTTTACTAGTACTACATGTAGAGATTCTAATGCAATCGTCAGAATTTAACACATAGAAAAAATAATTCAATTATTTAGCATTTAGTTGAGCATTGATTTGTTATATTATATTCCATTTAATAAATGGAATGTTAATTTTGATTCCATCTATCATACATGATGGTACATAATAGCCAGTTTGAATTATGTGCTACATTTAATAATCAATTAATTTCAATAAAGTAGACATACAAATTTTTTAAAAATTAAAAGAAATATTTTCAAATAAAGGTGGACGTGTAATTGAATAGCCTTCCGCAATGTTATGATTTTCAAAATGTGTCAAGATCATTTTCCTCAAGGTTTTCTAAAACTCTATTTTTGAGACCCCGCTTTGATATTAATTGAAAGTATGAGATGCACCAAGAGGGGGTGAATATGATATTTTAAAAACTTCTTTAACAAAAAGAAAAATCTTGTTATATCTTGCAGAGGAAAAATATTAAATCAATAATAAAAAAATTAATCAGAGATTTTACCCACACAATTAAACACAATAAAAATAAATATAGAAATAATATTTGAAAATAATAAAGAAAAGAACACATCAAATTTATAGTAGTTTGGTTAAACCTTGACCTACGTCCACTCCCTAGAGGCACCCTCTGAGTATTGCACTAAACCTTTAATAATTCTCCTTTAGCCCTCAGAGCTAGGAAGAGAAGTCTTTACAAAAAATCACATCCACCTTCTCCGGTGCGGCGGAGGAGCCGTATCTTTTGACACCAAAGAGATCTGCTTCTTCCCAAAACTTCCCTCAAGAAAAATTTGAAATCAAATGGTACTAAGGTGCAAGCTTGCAAGAGAAACTGTGTGAAATTCCCTTCACACTCTCTTGAAACCCCCTCCAAGGATCTTCTCCCTCTCTCAATCTCCACCATTTCCTCTCTCCCTTTCAAGTTCTCTCTTCAAAATTTTTCCAGAAAAATTAAGTTTAATGGCTGCCAAAGACTCTTATAAAGTGTTATGAGAAAGCTTAAAAAGAGGGATTAAAAAAATCCTAAAAAATTAATTCAACCGTCAAATATCGTATTGTATGATCTCAGGATTATTTAGTACACTACAGGAAAAATGCCCAATACCGGCGGTTCTAACCGGCGGTTTATGGACCATCGGTTTTACTGGGGGCATAGCCGGCGGTCTGGCCGTCGACTTTTAACGATGGCCTCACCAGAGATTTTGCTGCGTTAAGCCGCCGGTAATAGCGGCGGTCCCTAAACTGACGGTAAACCGCCGGATATCAACAAGAACCGGTGGTTTACCGATGGTTGGGACCGCCGTTGATAAGTGACTTTTTACCGGAAAACCACCGGTAGAAGCCCTAATACGACCAGCCCCGCGCCTGGCATTTCATTTTAACTCTTTCCTTCTCTCTCTCGGTCGCTCGCTCTTTCGTCGCTCGCTCTTTCCTAGGCTCTCCTCCGCTCGTCCGACCGCCGCCGACAAATCTCCTCCGACCGCCGCCCCCAATCCGACTGCTGCCGACGAAGTTTGTCCGCCCCAAATCCGACCGCCGCCCCCAATCCGAATCGCCTCCGCTCGTCCGACCCCAAACCGTCTGATTTCTATTTTAAGGTTATTTTTTATGGTTTTTCTTTGATTATTTGTTCTTATTTCCATGAGGGATCATCCCCCTTTCACCTAGCTTGACAAACTCTTTATCAAATAATTTGTATGAAATAAATTAATTTTCTATAACTCTTCTCACATATTAAGAATTTGTTTTAATGAGGGAAAGTCAATCAAGAAGTACTTATAGATGTTCTCTTTTGAAGCTTGCCAATTCCTAGGAGTAGATACTAAGTAGTTAAGATGGGATTTCTTAGGATGCCTCCATCCTATTATTTTATGTTCATAAGAGATGAGAGATATATTTTATTTTTATCTTGACATAATCCATCATATAGAAACACAAATTTTAGATGATAAGGATATTAATACCCATCCAAAATAATTTATGCAACCAACAAGAAAACATAAAATATGCCTAAAGGTACTAAGTAGTTATATCAATGAAAAAACAAGAGAAATAAAGGAATCATGACCTCCCCCATGATCACCACACTAATAATGTGAGCTTCAACATGAAAAGGAGTACAAAAAATCCAACACATCTTATAAATATATTAAAGCTACACTCAAGTAATCAAGAGCAATGTTTTCACTTTGATCATAACACCAAAACACCATTGAAGCATGCAAGTAGATCAAAGAAGTAATTAATAGGCTGATTAGAAATGACTATCATGGTCGATTCATTCAAAAACAACTCAACTATATGGATTAATTTAATAGGCTGATTACCGACGGTCACCGGCGGTTCGCCGGCGGTTTATATCGTCGGTTGTACCGACGAGTTGAACCGCCGGCATTCGCTGGTAAAAGACCGGCGGTCTACCGGTGCCCTCCGGCGGTTTCAAAAACAAACGACGCCAACTAAACCGCCGGTATATTTATCGTCGATAAGCCGTCGGTCAAATAACCAGCGGTTTAACAGCCGGAAGACCGCCAGTTCAAAATCCGCCTGTAACCGGCGGTCAAAGCCGCCTGCAAACCGCCGCAATAATAAACCGCCGGTAAAAAATGGCCGATGAAAGTTTCCTACGCGATTTTTTCCGGCGGTCAAAAAACTGCCGTCTAGCCGCCGGTAAGGAAAAAATCCGCCGGTTAATATAGAGTAACCGCCGGATTTCGGCGTTTTTCCTGTAGTGGTACAATGTGCAGAATTTTACCTATTAATACAATATAATCACCAGTTAGTATTATACGAACAGTTCAATTTTCCTATTCATACTATATGATTTGCAGTTAGTACTATACGAACATTTCATTCAAAATGCAGTATGTCCAAGATGAAGCATGGGACAGCCAAAAATGTCTCTATTAATCGTACTATACAATTTAGTTCGTATAGTGCGATCAAAATACCAAAATTAAGTTGATTTGATTGACTAATCGCATGATTAAATTATGCAATGTTTCAAACATCGTATAGTACAATTAGAATAACTTTTTAATTTTTTACCTAATTTAATAGAGGACGGGCTTTCTAATTATAATAGATCATCCAGTACAAAGTGGTGTTTGTACTGTATGATTATTTATATTTAAAAATATTTTTTTAAGGAAAGTAAAATATGTTAATTAATTTCTATTACACCAGATCGTACAGTATGATTCATATCATATAGTATGATGTACAGAAAAATTAAAATATTTAAAATTTTTTTGCTACCCTTTTATATTTACACGATCATAAACCATTACAGGACTGGACTCTTGACTCAATAAATTAAAAATAAATAAATGAAAATTATATAATCATTTAACAAAACCTATTCTACCCAATTTTGAGCTCTGAATCTTCAAAACCTATTCTACCGGTGTACCTCAAATATTAATCAACTCACAAATATACATGCATTATAAATACTAGGAGAAATAAAGAGATAATCAGTATTATTTATTATCATCAAAATCATAAACTTAGAAGCCTGAGTTATAACACTAAGCCCCCATGAAATGTGGGGCTCAACCACCCATTTAATTTTGCAAATTCTCTGCCACACTTTACATTCACCTTTGTTAAAAGAGCAGATAGTATGGTGCCTACCCACAGAATAACTTAGCAAACATAAACTTAGCCTAAAGGCCCACTTTAGCACAAAAGTTGTACCACAACTTGAAAGAAAAGGCATAAGCCAAATCACACAAACTCTTACACCCTAAGGCACCCTCATCCAACACACCACAACACATGTCCCAAGAAGACAAGAGAATTTTAGAATTACTATTAGCTCCTTCCAAAAAATTTTGTTAAAAAGTCTATCAATTTTATTACAAATTGCATGAGTGGGTTGAAGAGTTTGGAAAATATAAAAAGAAAGAGAACAAAAAACACTTCTAATAAGAACTAATCTACCCCCAAAACTCAGAAAATTAGTAACCTAGGATAAAAGCTTGTTATGCACAGAAGTAATCAAATCATCAAAATGAAAAGTTTTCTTTATACCTTTAAATAGAGGGACCCCAAGGTACTTAATAGGAAATTGACCTTGCATAAAACAAGTCAATCCTTTAATAGCAAAATGAAGGTTATTAGGCGCTTTGTTGGAAGCAATAAAACAACAATTATACTTATTCAGAGAGAGCCCACTAACAATTTCAAAATTATGAAAGAAATCCATAAGTCTATTAATCTTATTTAAGGAAGCATTCATGAAAATAATAAAATCATAAGCAAAACATAAATGAGAAATAGGAAATCCACCCAATGTTCTATAATAGAGGCTAGGGTAATTCTTAAAGTGGTTGGCAAGTCCTCTAAATAAATACTCAGCAGCAATGATAAAAAGGGCAGGGGAGATAGGATCTCCCTACCTTAATCCATGAGAGGTTTAAAAAATAGTTCATTTTCCATTTATAACAATAGAAAAATTGGATCATTCAATGTAGTTTTTGATAAGATTAATAAAACTCGAATTAAAACCAAACAATTACATAATATTGTATATGGCTTAGAAATATTATGTTTCAAAATAATGTCGTCACCTCTCACCCCCCCTAACATCCAAGTCATGACAAAATTCTTGGGCTAAAAGAATATTATCAACAATAGCACACCCCTTGACAAAACCCATTTGAAAAGGAGAGATAACTTTAGGAAGAATAGAAGTTAAATGACTCATAAGAATTTTAGAGAGCAACTTATTTAAAAAGGTGTAAAGATTAATAGGTCTAAAATCATTCCAATTACTAATAGATTTGCTTTTGGGAATGAGAATAATAGAGGTAGAAGTAAAAAAGTTTGGAATAGTGTGACCAACAAAAAAGTCCAAAATAATAGAATAGAGATCATTAGTAAAAATATGCCAAGCTTTCTAGAAAAACTTAGTGGTAAAATCATCTGGCACAGTCATAGAGTCACTATTCATGCTATGAACAATCTCTTTAATTTCCTCTAAAGAAAGAGGTTTAAAGATGAAATCATTAATATATGGGTTATCAATATGACCAAGAGTAAAATCCTTATTGAAACGGTTTTGAAAAATGTTGAACCACCAAATTAGCAAATTCCTTAGAATCCTCAGTGACAGAGCCATCATCATGATTGATTTTATGAATGGATTTTTTGGAACATTTTCTCTTAACCAAAGCATAAAAATATCTGGTGTTATTTTCACCTTCAACAAAGTGCTTTGCAACTTCTTTTTTATTTCCAAAAAGCTTCCTCCATAGCTTATATTTTAAAAAGACATTCTACAGCATCCCTTAGCAAAGTAAAATTATTGTTAGAAGGAAACAATTGGCAATTAAGCTCAATAGTGTTCACTTTATCTTCAGCATTCAAAATATTGGTGAAAATATTATTAAAAAACAGTATGGTTCCACCAATAGATAATTTGCTTAAGTCTTTTTAGTTTAAACCAAATTCTCTTCATACCAAAGATAGAGTTATCCGGATGTAAGGGGGCATGCCAATTTTCCTGAATCAAGTCCATAAAAGAGTCATGAAGTAATCAGATGTTTTGAAATCTAAATTGAGGCAAAGAATTCATATGTCAGGTCTTGAGGCTAATTAGCATAGGAGAGTGGTCAGAAACAGTCCTGCTAAGATGCTCAATAGAAATATAACTAAAAGAGTTAAAGTCAATAATCATTAAATAACACTCGATCCAACCGTTGTCATAAATGACCACGATTCCAAGTGAATTTGTTACCAAAGAAACTAGTGTCAACTAAATTACAATCCATGATCATATTAATAAAATCTTCCATAAATATATGGGAATAGAACCCCAATACGTTTAGACGAATTAGAAATAGTATTAAAATCGCCAACAATAAGATAGTGCAAATTATAAATATATGGAAATTAGTAGGTTGCTCCCATTAAACTTTCCTAGTATTATGAGAAGAGGCAGCATAAACAAACGAGGCACAACAAGTGAAATTTAAAACATCAATACTACAATTCAAAACTTGAGTTTAATCTCCAATAATATTAAGCCAAATAGAATCCTTCTATAACACCCAAATCTTATTGGCATAATTCAAGACAGCATGCTTAAAACCTAAAAATCTATTAGTACTAAGTAATTTAGTAGAAGTAATGAGAGGTTCAAGTAAAAAAGAATAGAAATATTACAAATATGATATAATTTTTTAACTCTTAACCTATAAGAGGGGCAACCAATACCCCTAACATTCCAAATAATAGATTTAAATATAAAAAAAATATGCTAATGACTAGTTTGTAAATGGGTAGTCCTAGGAGATTCTAATATGATGTTCATGCTTTTCATACATCTCCTATTTTGAAACTTGGTATAGCTAGTATCATTATCATCTTTATCAAAATATTTAGCCATAATATCCATATACTCCGTATCAATAAAAGCATCACTATGATAATGAGAGTTTGAAATAAGGTTACTATCAATGTATAGGCCCACCTACCCTACGTACCTCTTGAGGCACTTCACCCTCCTTAAAGGTATATCCATCTTCCACATTTTCTTTACTTCTCATGTCAATACAAGCATTTCCTTCCACAAAAATGAGCTGGCTAACCTCCTGATCATTTATAGCATAAGGAGAAATCATAGTATTAGAACAGTTATTATTGAGCAACATAAAATCCATATCAGGCAAATTTTTTTAAAGAACATAAGGACTAATAAAAGATGATGTAATAATAATTTGATTAGAAGTGATAGCCAACATTTGCTCATCCATATTTTCACGCCCTATAGGTAAGAAAGATATAGAGTTAATATGGTCTCCCTAAACACAAATAGTTTCATCAACATTGGTGGAAGGTTGTTCAATATGAGCAATTAAAAATTATATTAAGTCCTCATTTTCCTACGATTTAGGACTATTGCCCTAATTCACTCCATAGTTAGAATTCTCATTATCATGAGAAACTAAAATAATAGCATTCTTTATGATTATTTGATGGAATCCTTCTCCTTACAAAGATGAGGATGTAACAAGTAACATTCAGTACTTAAACCATGTCCAAGCATTTTACAATAAGAATAAAAAATAGGTAGATTTTCAATATCATCTTTTTGAAATAACCATTCAACTCCAACCCAGTTCATATCTCATTAGGATGTTTCTTAGATATGTACAACTCAACTAAAACATGAGCCACAAACGGACGTGAGATAGAGGCAGTAGCTTGATCCGTTTGCAGAGGCTTACCAAAAATTGACGCGAGACCAAATAAAATTTGAGAATTAAAGAAATGAAGTCTCAAATTCGGGAAGGAGATCCACACATGATTGATAGGGAATTCCTCATGAGCATCAAAATCTAGGGTCTATTTGAGCAAATGCATCTGACACGTTTGAATATAGTAGGATCTCCTAGAAAAAATTTGGCTATAATCAAGATGACTAGAGAGATGAATTGCAGTGTGTCTCTGATCAAGAAAATCGATATGAAAGGAACCTAAGAGTTTTAGATTAATAAAAAATTTTGAATAACATCCAGATTAGGTCACCAAAGAAGAAACTTGCCAACCAAAGTTAAAGCAAAAGGAGCAGCCAACTAAGAAACCACAGCGTCATCGAACATTAAAGAAGCACACCCTTTAAAAGAAGTTTGAACAAAATGCAATTTAGCACCTGTGGAAGAAGATCCGGCCAAAAAATCCTTGAAGGACTGAGATTTGCCCTCAGAAATTAAAGGAGACGAAGGGATAGATGATGACGGAGTTGTCATCTCCCAAAGCTAGAAAACCCAAAAGAATCTTTAAAACAAAGTATGAAACAAATGAAACAAACCACAAGGAAATAAATCAAAGAGAAAAAGACAAAAAAATCCATTCCAGAAGTGGGGATAAAGGAGCTCGATAGAGGAAATCCTAGATCGCCATGGAGTCGCCAAATAGCACGAGCGAGAAGAGTTTGTATGCAATTAGAGGGGTTTGGATTATCTTTCATGGAAGTTCTTGATTTTTTTTTTCTTTGAAGATCTGGAATTAGTTGTGAGATTTTTTATTAATTATCATAGTTAATAGTATCTATTCACTTAGAAGAATTTAAATCTAAGGAAAAGGAGATGGCTTAAATTTATTAAAGATTATTATTTGACTATTCAATATCCATCTAATAAGGCTAATCTAGTAGCAGATGATTTGACCAAGAAGTCTTTTGGAATATCACATATTCAACTTATCTTTAATGATTTTTTGAATTGGGATATAAAGAGACTTTAGTTGGAGGTGATTACTCATATTGATTATGATTCTAGTATTCTAACTTAGATGATTATACTACCATCTTTACAAGAAAGGATTCAAGAACCTCATAAGTTAGATATATAATATCTAAAGTTGATTGATTAGATCAAGTTTGATAAGAAATCTAAACTACGAGCATCTATTTCTAATATTATCTTTTAAATGAATAGATTATGAGTTCCTATTTTCTAAGATTTGAGCAAGAGATTTTAAACAAGGTATATTATTATAGCTATATATTCATCCAAGAGGAAGCATAATGTATAATGATAAGAAAGGTATGTTCTAGTGGCTTTGACTAGAAAAGAATTTAATAGATTTTATTTCAAAATGTGAAGTCTATCTATTAGAGATAGCAAAACATTATTGATTGGAAGGATTTATGTAGTCGTTGCATATTTCATAGCAAAAATGGGAAGACGTGATTTTAAATTTTGCTATGAGTTTTCTTAGGTTGAGATAGGGCCATGGTGCCATCTAGGTTGTGGTAAATGGTGTGACAAAGTCTACTCATAATGTTATGATGCAATGATCAAATTGAATAGACAATTGGCATAGTTATATATGCATGAAATCATCAATCTACTTTGGATATTCAAGGTGATCATTTCTGACAGAGATGATAAGTTTACCACTAAAATATATAGAGGTATTCAATAAGGTTTAAGCATAATTTTACATTTCAATACAATTTTTCATCATCATACTAATAAAAAAACTAAGAGGACTAATATATTTTAGTTTTTTTTGGTAATTAGGAAGATCACATTCCTCTAATTGAGTTTTCTTACCATAATAGCTTTTAGTCAAGTATAGTTATGGCCCTCTAAAAAGCTATGTATGGTAAGCAATACATAACCCCTTTGTCTTGGATAGAGGAAGATAAAAGAAATATTATAGGGACAACTTTGGTTGATGACGCTACAAAAAATATTCATTTGAGGATGGGTAGATTGAAAACTATGTAGATATGTAGAATATGTATTAGGATTTGAAGAACTGAACATTAGAGTTTCTTGTGGAGACTTTTGATATGCAAACATCAAGCCAAAGAAAGGTATCAACAAGTTTGGGAAAGAAGAAAAGTTGAGTCAAAGATACATTGGACTATTTAAAGTTATTAAAATAATTGAAAGATATTCCTACATGTTATAATTGTCTGATCGCATGTCTAACCGTCATAATATGTTTCATATGTCGGTTCTAAGGAGATAGGTACTTGATTCAAAAAATTGTCTATATGTTGAAGACATTGTGGTATGTTTGTCTGAGTTATAGAGAGGAATTAGAGAGTATTTTAGCTTATGATATTACAAAGATAAGAAACAAACAAATTTAAATGATTAAAGTTTGAGAAAAAAATTAGAATAAAAGAGAAGCTATTAGAGAGGAGTTTCTAATGAAGAAATTATATCCTAATCTGTTCCAATGATCTAAGTTATAAAATATTGAGGAAGATATTTGTTTGAGTAAGGGAGATTTATGACACCTCCAAAATCAATTTATAATTCTACCCATTTTGCCACAATCTTAAAGAGGTGATGAGCTAAGTCTCTGCATTTAAATGCATCTAAATGTGTTTGAAAATATTTTGTGTGCGTATAAGAGCCTGCATGCATTCTATAATGGGTCCCAATAGTCTATTTACTTATTTGAAAAATCTAAAAATTTTATCTCGTGGGGCGCTACGGTGTTGCGGTTGGTAGCTTCATAGTGCTAGCTCTAAGAGAAATCTAAAATTAATTCAGTGCTATGACGTATATAGGGTGCGACAACACCGTGGGCTTTCTAAGGGAGTTACTACATGGAATTGTGATGCTATGAAAAATTTTAATAATTAAAATATAAGAATTTACTATACGTTTCCATTTGATCCAATAGGGGAAGCTACACCAGTGGTTTTGCAAAATATAAGAATATGATGGTACAATTAAATCTTCAAAATAATATTCTAGATAATATATTATAATTTAGTTATATTCTAAAAAGTTGCTAAGTAGTATATTTTACTACCACCTGTTAAAGCATCTTGTTAAATTCTAAAATAAGTTTATTTTTATTTCTTTTACTGTAATATAATAAATTATATGCTTATCTCATTGAAATGTGTGATTCTAAGGAGATAAGATGTGTGTAGATGAAGCTATGTTTTAGTGATATGTACATTCTATTATAGTGCTATATTTTGGGAAACGATAATCCGCAATGTGGTTATAAAATCTCATTTATACAACAATAACTACGTGCATGGCTTGCAATGTTGGTTAGACAATTGTGGTTGAAGGACAATGGTCGAGCATTGGTGGGGTGGTGAAAGGATCGTAGTAGTGTTACATTATTTGAAGGTTTGATGGTTATGGATAGGCGAAAATGATCCTAGGGTAGCCTAACAGCAATAGTCAAGTAGTGAATTATCAATAGCTTTCGGGTGATGGTCGATTGGCTCCATTCAGTTACTGGCCTCATGATGGAAAATGGGAAGTGATTTGAATTTAATGGTTTGGTGGCAATAGTTTTGTCGTGTTTTGATGTCACTGGTTGAGGCGTTGTCCTGATGGTGGTGGTTGGCCGATGGCCTAACAATAGTGGATGGATAGTGGGCCAATGGATATATATAGTTGGGTCTTGACCCAATGACAATAGATGGGTGATTTCCCGATAACGACGATGGGTGGTGGGCTGACGATTATGATTCGACAATAGACAAGAGAGGTATTGAAGCATTAGGCTGATGATATCAATCAAGTGATGAGCTAATGGTGGTAGAGGGACAAAAAGCTATTGTTGATGGATAGGAGATGGCTAAATTGTAGTAGTCTAATGGTGGACAAATGTTTGTTTTTGGGCATTCACTCAATGGCAATGGTCGGTGGTGGTTTTATGGAAGTGGCCAGGCTATGGCCAGATGGGGGTGGTCGGGTTGAACATGGAGCTTTTACAAACCTCTGAGCTCTCTCCAATCTCCCATCCCCTCCATTCACATAAATAGGAGATGTCTATTTTTAGTTTGGGATTGAGACTCTTACCAAATACTCTAAATCCAAAAACACTTCATTATGTGTTACTTAATTTTTCACTCAATCAATTATCATTTTTAAGCATTAAAGAGCCCTAATTATGTCATAATTAACCATCTTAGGCTTGTTAGACTCCTCTCATAGAGATGCTAAATATTATGAGAAGCCTACAAGATTTAGAAAATATTTGATTGTCTAATTAATATCCCAAAGCTTCAAAATATAGTTTATTTAAGTGCTTGATCTTTGCTTGGATCAATTCACTTTTAATGTCCATGGATTTTTCTCATGGAGATGTTCAATTTCAAAATATGTTTTGCTAAAATCGGAGTTGCAATGATCCAAAAGTTAATTAAAAAAAAAAATTAATTCAAATATATATTCTCCTCATCCACTTCTTCTTTGTGTTTGTCAAATGGCGGCGTATCAATTCTATTAGTGTGAAGTTTCTTCAAATGCATGCTTTAATAATGACGACTAGTAAAATATCTCGAAATTTAATTTAATTAAAATTTTTGCGGTCCTAATCTAAGACAAATTGGAGCTCTATCGGATAATTTATTGGTGTACGGGAAAAGGCCGTCTTCCAACGTAACAGAGAGTGAAAAATGGGCATATATATATATATATATATATTTATACTGTATCTAAATATCGTTTTAAATGTCCATTAAGCCGCTTAAACTACGCTAAGACGTATGATGTTAAATTTGAATACGGGGTGGCACGTTGGTGGCCACACAACGAACAGGACGTGAGTGCGACGATCCTGAACAAATTGATAACCCCAGTCATTAGAAGAACCACTGATAATCTTACAGCTGTGCAAAATTGCCCATTTACGAAGTCTAACAGTGGATCCTTCCGCATCAACTTTTCTCAAATTTTAATGATCCCATGAATTAAAAAAAATTGCAAGTTCACGCTTTATTTCTCATTCAAACCCTAAACCGAAAATGAGCACTTGCTTACGCATTACAGCATGCTTAAGTGCTATAAATGGTAGGCTAAGGAGACGATATAATATATCTTCTCAGCAAAAAAAGAGGGGAGTGGGAGAGAAAGATACAGAGCATTAATGGAGCCTAATAATGTCGATGGGAGGGAGATAGGAAGGGAGACTGCTCCTGGTAAGGGAAGCAATAGAGTGTTTTCAATAGAAGATGGTGGTACAGTAGCTAGGAATTCAGCCACCGAAGACGAAAAGGTAAAAAATCCTAAGGAATTGTATGTGGAGGAACTCTTTCCTCTTCAGTCCTTAATCTCTTGAGAAACTGATAATTTTCTTCTATGTATAGACAGCTGCATGGAAGAAGTTTTTGAAGCACTTAGGGCCTGGTTTTCTTGTCTCGTTGGCTTATTTAGACCCTGGAAACTGTAATTAGCTTCTCAATAGTTATATCTAGCTTTCTATAATTACGCCATTTTTAAATAAGATTATTGTATATGGGACACTGCTAATAATGATCGAAATATGGAACAGTGGAGACTGACTTGCAGGCAGGGGCTAATCATAAATATGAGGTTAGTGGTTTCAGAGTGATTCATTAAGTTTGATTTTTAAAGGAAAAGTTTTGATTAAGTTGATTAGAAAACGGGAACTAACCCATAACTGTATACAGCTACTATGGGTTATTTTGATTGGACTAGCCTTCGCGCTCATAATTCAATCACTGGCTGCAAATCTTGGAGTAACAACAGGTGACAGTACTATTCAACCAAGTAGCAACAACAAAAGTTTTATTATTGATTTTGAGGATAAAAAAAATTAAGATGAGAATATCTTGACAGAATTTTGACAATGATAAATCTTAGAATACTTAAATATTTTTTGAAATATGTGCAATATAACTACTTACATATTTCAAATCATTTCAGAGCAAATCAAAAAATTTAAAAATGATTATGATCCATTTTTAATTAGAGAATTCTAATAATAATTTTTTTATTGAAGAACATAAAAAAGATATAACAAAAGTAATTATTTTAAATTATACATGTATCTGACTAAACTAACTTACAGGGACACTCATCTTCTAAATTATAATAGATGCTTAACATTAATATAATTGTAGTAAAAGAAGCTGATCATTAAAATCACGTGACTGAAATTGCCAATTGTATTTTTCTGATAATGAAGGAAAACATCTGGCTGAATTATGCAAGGCTGAATACCCCATGTTTGTCAAATACTGCTTATGGCTACTTGCAGAGGCTGCAGTAATTGCTGCAGATATCCCCGAAGGTGATTCATCTCTCTCTCTCTCTCTCTCTGTATATATATATATATATATATATGAGTTATTTGTTGTTAATGGTTTTTTCTTATATAAACGTGCAGTTATTGGAACTGCATTCGCTTTAAATATACTGTTTAAGATACCAGTGTGGGCCGGCGTTCTTATGACTGGGTGTAGCACTCTACTGCTGCTTGGATTGCAGAGATTTGGGGTTAGTGTGATTTAACTAATCATCTAAATGACATAAAACGGTATCAAGGTTGCATTTGTTTTCTGTCAGCGTGAAAATTTGTTTTAGAGAGTAGTACTTTTTTTTAATCATTTTATGTGCAAATTAAATAATAATTTTTGTAGAGAATTTGATAGAATTTTTGTTGATTTATTCCAACATTGATATCATAAAAAAGAATTAAATCTGCCGTATGCGAAATATTACTCAATAAATTTTGACAGCATTTTTTTTTTTGAAATAAAAGATTATATTCATTCTAATTTGTCGGCTTAGCCACTTGGTTTTGCTTGCCATCTTTGCCGTGCAAAACTTGAAATCTTTTGTAAAATTTGAAACAGACAAAAAATATTAAGAAGGAAACAAGCATAGAACAGACAAAGGAACTCATTTTATTAATATTTTAGAAATCCCTGACAGTTTATTTCATCTTAAATTTATTATGGGAAACTCCTCCCTATAGCTTCTTACCAAGCACAATCAACATGAAAAGTGATTAAATAATTATGTAATTTAAACGTTTTGATATGTGAATAAAATATATACACAGGTGAGAAAGCTGGAACTTCTGGTATCTGTACTTGTGTTTATTTTGGCTGGTTGCTATTTTGGTGAAATGAGCTATGTCAAACCTCCTGCATCTGAGGTTATGAAGGGGCTTTTCGTGCCAAGGCTCAAAGGAAACGGTGCCACGGCTGATGCAATTGCTCTTCTTGGAGCTCTTATTATGCCGTAAGTTATATCTATTAAATAACTGTAAAACTAGTCTAGGCAGAAAAAAAAAATTAAGAAAAAATACCAAAGGTAAAACTTATTTTACCTTTATTTAGATCAAATAAAAGTTAGAGAAAAATAAGAAAATTCAATGAAGATGTACTCATAGATTTGAAAATTATAGCTTTCTTTTTGTTAATTTACTTCAGCTCAAATTCCGGTAGCCAAATATAATGGCCTGATTGGCTTCCTTCTTTGAAATTAATTGCTAAGAATTATCACCTAATTGTGAATAACAGGCATAATCTTTTCCTTCACTCTGCCTTGGTGCTCTCTAGAAAGACTCCAGCCTCTGTGAAAGGAATAAATGTGAGTATCAAATTATATTTCTCATTTTTTTATTTGGGGCAATTGCATACATATATAACATTTATTTTTTATCTATTTATTTTAATTTTTAAATTTTATCTAAATATTAAAATTTATAAATTTTTTTTTTTCATTTTTCTCTGCCATAAATAATAAATATGAGTTTCATAATTAGATAATATTTGAATGATAAGTGCTTTTTTTTTGGAAAATTTACATACATACCACTTTATAACATCCTATTTACATATCTAACACCTAAAACTTTAATATTACATGCATACCACCTTATATTATTTTAATATCAAATATACCACTTATATTTCTTTCCTACCACTCATATATTTCATTTCTACCACTCATATTTGATATGAAAATGAACGGGCAGTATAATGGAGCCTATAATGTCGAAGGGAGGGAGATAGGAAGGGAGACTGCTCCTGTAAGGGAAGCAATAGAGTGTTTTCAATAGAAGATGGTGGTACAGAAGCCTAGGAATTCAGCCACCGAAGACGAAAAGGTAAAAAATCCTAAGGAATTAGTTGTGGAGGAACTCTTTCTCTTCAGTCCTTAATCTCTTAGAACTGATAATTTTCTTCTATGTAAGACAGCTGCATGGAAGAAGTTTTGAAGCACTTAGGGCCTGGTTTTCTTGTCTCGTTGGCTTTATTAGACCCTGGAAACTGTAATTAGCTTCTCAATAGTTATATCTAGCTTTCTATAATTAGTCCATTTTTAAATAGAATTATTGTATATGGGACACTGCAATAATGATCGAAATATGGAACAGTGGAGACTGCTGCAGGCAGGGGCTTAATCATAAATATGGGTTAGTGGTTTCAGAGTGATTCATTAAGTTTGATTTTTAAAGAAAAGTTTTGATTAAGTTGATTAGAAAACGGGAACTAACCCATAACTGTATACAGCTACTATGGGTTATTTTGATTGGACTAGCCTTCGCGCTCATAATTCAATCACTGGCCTGCAAATCTTGGAGTAACAACAGTGACATACTATTCAACCAAGTAGCACAACAAAAGTTTTATCATTGATTTGAAGATAAAAAAAATTAAGATGAGAATATCTTGACAGAATTTTGACAATGATAAATCTTAGAATACTTAAAATATTTTTGAAATATGTGCAATATAAACTACTTACATATTTCAAATCATTTCAGAGCAAATCAAAAAATTTAAAAATGATTATGATCCATTTTTAATTAGAGAATTCTAATAATTAATTTTTATTATTGAAGAAACATAAAAAAGATATAACAAAGTAATTATTTAAATTATACATGTATCTGACTAAACTAACTTACAGGGACACTCATCTTCTAAATTATAATAGATGCTTAACATTAATATAATTGATAAGACTGTCTTAAAACCACGTGACTGAAATTGCCAATTGTATTTTTCTGATAATGAAGGAAAACATCTGGTGAATTATGCAAGGCTGAATACCCCATGTTGTCAAATACTGCTTATGGCTACTTGCAGAGGCTGCAGTAATTGCTGCAGATATCCCCGAAGTGATTCATCTCTCTCTCTCTCTCTCTCTCTCTCTCTCTCTCTCTCTCTCTCTCTCTTCTCTCTTCTCTATATATATGAGTTATTTGTTGTTAATGGTTTTTTTCTATATAAACGTGCAGTTATTGGAAACTGCATTCGCTTTAAATATACTGTTTAAGATACCAGTGTGGCCGGCGTTCTTATGACTGGGTGTAGCACTCTACTGCTGCTTGGATTGCAGAGATTTGGGTTAGTGTGATTTAACTAATCATCTAAATGACATAAAACGTATCAAGGTTGCATTTGTTTTCTGTCAGCGTGAAAATTTTTTTAGAGAGTAGTAATTTTTTTAATCATTTTATGTGCAAATTAAATAATAATTTTTGTAGAGAATTGATAGAATTTTTGTTGATTTATTCAACATTGATATCATTAAAAAAATTAAATCTGCCGTATGCGAAATATTACTCAATAAATTTTGACAGCATTTTTTTTTTGAAATAAAAGATTATATTCATTCTAATTTGTCGCTTAGCCACTTGTTTTGCTTCCATCTTTGCCGTGCAAAACTTGAAATCTTTTGTAAAATTGAAACAGACAAAAAAAATTAAGAAGGAAACAAGCAGAACAGACAAAGGAACTCATTTTATTAATATTTTAGAAATCCCTGAGTTTATTTCATCTTAAATTTATTATGGGAAACTCCTCCCTATAGTTCTTACCAAGCACAATCAACATGAAAAGTGATTAAATAATTATGTAATTTAACGTTTTATATGTGAATAAATATATACACAGGTGAGAAAGCTGGAACTTCTGGTATCTGTACTTGTGTTTATTTGGCTGGTTGCTATTTTGGTGAAATGAGCTATGTCAAACCTCCTGCATCTGAGGTTATGAAGGGCTTTCGTGCCAAGGCTCAAAGGAAACGGTGCACGGCTGATGCAAGTTGCTCTTCTTGAGCTCTATTATGCCGTAAGTTTATATCTATTAAATAACGTAAAACTAGTCTAGGCAGAAAAAAAATTAAGAAAAAATACCAAAGGTAAAACTTTATTTTACTTTATTTAGATCAAATAAAAGTTAGAGAAAAATAAGAAAATTCAATGAAGATGTACTCATAGATTTGAAAATTATAGCTTTCTTTTTGTTAATTTACTTCAGCTCAATTCCGGTAGCCAAATATAATGGCTGATTGCTTCCTTCTTTGAAATTAATTGCTAAGACTTATCACCTATTGTGAATCAGGCATAATCTTTTCTTCACTTGCCTTGGTGCTCTCTAGAAAGACTCCAGCCTCTGTGAAAGGCATAAATGTGAGTTATCAAATTAATATTTCTCCATTTTTTATTTGGGAGCAATTGCATACATATATAACATTTATTTTTTATCTATTTATTTTAATTTTTTAATTTATTCTAAATATTTAAAATTTTATATTTTTTTTTCATTTTTCTCTGTCATATAATAATAAATATGAGTTTCATAATTAGATAATATTTGAAATGATAAGTGTTTTTTTTTGCTGAAATATTTACATTCCAAAGATATACCAGTCTCATCAGACTATCACAGGAATTTTGTACGCTTCGCTTATATTATTAGACAAAATGATTTCCTTAAGGTGTAACGTGGGGTAGATGCCACTGGTGACAAGCTGGCCCTGTAAAATTAAATAAATAATGAATAAAGAAAAAAATCTGCAGAACATAACCTGTGAATGAATAAATAGGCAAGTAATACATTCTAAAAAGAATTATTAATATCTCATGACATTTTAATATAAATTATACTAGAATGAGTATAAAAAATTAATTTAGATACTAATTATTTTATTTATTAAAAAAATTAAAGTCCATTAATTTTATAAGAAATGAATAATTATAAATCCATCTTCATATATAATTTATATGAGACAATTATTATCATACCTGAAAAGGACTATAAGCACCATTGCTTAGTCAAAATTTATAATAGTTATGTCTTTGATATTATCCCAAATGGACAAAAATAATTTATCATTTAAGGCTTCATTGAAACAAATTGACAAAACAAGAAGAATCTTTTATAGTATCAAAATTGTTCGAAAATGATTTCTTTTATATATATATATAAATATATATGAGATTTTTCTCATTATCATTTCCTATCATTTTATAAAATCTTAAAACTCAAAACAATATTATTTATTATGATTTTCTACGGAAGAATTATATAGAATGAATTTTGTTAATCTTGTAATGATTTGATTATTAATAAGACATGTAAGAAACAGAGATGGACAAATGAAAATGCCCAATTAAAAAGTTTGAACTTACAGATATACTTTATCAAATAAATTTATTCAACATGTAGGATCACGACAAATCATAATTATAATTACTGGGAAAGATACTAAAATTTATTTTATTTTGTCTATCCACTAGAGTGCATGCAGGTACTTCTTCATCGAGAGTGGAATAGCATTATTTGTCGCGTTACTCATCAACATTGCTGTTGTTTCTGTTTCGGGAACTGTATGTTATGCTAATAATCTCTCTTCAGAAGAAGCTAATCAATGTGGAAACCTAACCCTAGACTCTGCTTCCTTCTTACTCAAGGTTGAAACCCTTTTCTATATCTCTTTTGTTTTTCTCTTAGACTTCGTTTGGAAAGGCTTT